>NC_140969.1:92205857-92213357 GCF_056783735.1 Eptatretus burgeri
CAAACTAAAGAGACAGAAATGGGTGAAAGCATAATCCAGCTCCACCTGCGGTGGACGAGGTAATAAGATATGTATTGGGAGAGGGGAGGGTAACTTTCCATTACTTCTGGTTAGTGAGGGCCGCTGCCATTTTTGTGCGATGAAGGCAACACTTGGCAATAAGGTTGCCAATACGCTACTCAGGCTGTATTGCTGAAGCACTTGCCAACCATCCATTGGAATACAGCCATTATCAATGAGGATCCAGTGGAGTAATGAGGGGCAAATAAATGTTGCTTCACATCTCCACATCCAGTGTGATGAAACTCAATGTAAATACTAAAGATTGTTTTGGCTTGCAAACCAATATGGGGCCCACACCCTGAATCATGGGTACTGAAACCTTCTACTGACAAAATTAATGCTGAAGTTTTTCAGCAGTATGGATCATGACAGAATCAGAAACAATGGCAGAAGAAGGGTGGGGATCCTTCACACAAATAATAGTTCGTGTATTGAATGATTTCCCTGGAAAGGTAGATGCCGCAGAAACAGTAGATAGTAGAACGGCACTCGGTGGAGCGCATTCCGCTGCCAAGCTGAAGAGGTTACATTTTGTATCTGTCTGATAGGCCGGATATGGATCCGGACCATTCGTTCTCGTCACACACCAAAATCGAATCGACTTGTTCTTATCACCAACCGAACTCATCCACCAAATTTTGTCCGAATCTGTCCACAACTTTTTGAGATATCCTGCTCACAGACAGACAGATAAACAGACAGGGGTGGAAACACAACCTCCGAAGGTGGTGGAGCTAACAGCACCCTGTTGATGGTAGGCTCATATGTGCCTGCCCAGTTGTTCTCCTCTCCACCAGTCCATCTTTCACCCCCTCCTTCAAATTCAGTAAATGGTGAAGATTTGCTTCATACTATAGAATAAGACATAATATATAAAGAAGAAAATTTGTTTGTTCATTTATGCATTCGGACCCTGCAAAAACCAGTGCAACCAAACTTTGCATGGCCTCCTCTTTCATTCGGAGGAAGGTCAAGGGGTATATTTGGATAAAGAAGAATTCAATTTTTTTTAAAAAATTCAAATCAGATAATTGGCCTTTCAGACCTCCATCAGGTCTTGTGCTTTTTTTTTTTTACTGCTTGTGTTTTTGTTTTCCTTTGGAGCGATTGAGTAACACGTTTTGTGAAGATCGTATATTGAGGTTATATATCGTGATTTGTTGTCAAGAACACTAATTTAATTAATCATTACTAGACGACCCGTGAACCCGTTTGCTTCCCGTTGGGACAGCGGTTGATGAAAGAAAAAATCGTTTCAACAAAAATAAAAGATAGCTCCAGCGAACTATACCGCTGAGGTTGTTTGCATTGATCAAATTCTCCCGAAGAGTACTTGGCTGAATTGGGAATTGATTTTTTAATAATTTTTTTCGTTGCCCGATTTGAACGAAACTTGATATTGCACACCGCAGGCGGATGATGAGTAATGTGGCCCTAAAATTTTTGCGCTATCGTGTACCGTTTTGGCTGTATTTCGGGAACTTACATACATGCATACATACATACAAGGTGAGAGTTTGAGAGATATGTGTGTGTATATATATATATATATATATATATATATATATATATATATATATATATATATATATATATATATATATATATATATATATATATATATATATAGTGTTTACACCTGTGTCTGTTGTCACGTTGTCGAATTCAGGAAACAGAAACCAGTGTGATTACAGATCACCACTCTGGCTCACGGTATTCATTTATTCAGCCATCGTCGTCGTCGTCATACAGTGGAGTTACATGTATTCAAAAGTATCCAAGCACAATACAAACCATTATCATGACATCCCTCCCGCATTTGAATAGGAAGACTGTAACATGAGTTAACTGTTCCATCATTTAAGCTCGTCGACCTTGCAAATTTCCCAAAACAAATTCACAAGATTCAATTCAACATTTCAACTTCTTGCATTAAATATCAATTGGATTCATTCTTTATCAAATAATTACAATCTGACAAAATGTTTGTATTTCCTTGGCATTCTCTTCTCTCGATGTGGTCTGCCTGGAGAATGAGGTGTCAACGATGCATCCTTCTGATCTCGCCTTGTATGTTGATCTGGCGATACTTCTGGATCTCGAGGTTTCTCTGCCACGTCTTCCTGTGGAACTCTCATGGGTAGTTCAGATGCCTCCTCAGTCTCTGCACCCCTCTGTGCCCCATCTCCTCGAGTTGTCATCTGTTGCTTGATCATCACTTGACCCATCTCTGGAACACCACTTGTCTCCAGATTCCCAAGATCAGGAACATTCTGATGTCGATACTGTGCTGTATCACGTGATTGGGTTTCCGTATATCATGACTCGCCCGCTCGGGGTGGCAGAAATGTACATCTGGACGCGCAATAAAGCGGGGTTGATGCTGACACTCTTGCTTCTCGTGTTCCACTGCACCGCGTACACTCGAGTTGGCGACGAGGATGATTGAAAACGGACATGTGCCCGTTTTCATCGGAGACGACTTCGAATTGTTTTCAGAGCAATTGGGATGCTATTTCCACGCGAATGATGTGGTCGACGAGAGCAAACAGAAGTCGATCTTGCTCGCTTCGCTTCCGGCGGAGCATTATCGACTACTGAGTGATTTGGTGGCGCCGGACAAGCCCTGTGATGACGGGCTGTCGTTTCGGGACATTGTGGAGAAGATGAAAGCACACATGGCGCCGGAGAAGTCATTACAGCTCGCTCGATACCAGTTCGATCGCCTCTCGAAATGTGCAGAGGAACGCGTCGCTGATTTCGTGGCGCGGATTAAGCATTCTTCCGTGGCCTGCAAGTTCACGGCGGGGGAGCGTCCAGCTCGGCTCAGAGATCGTTTTATCGCTGGTTTACAAGATGCGAAGATGGTTTCAGCGGTTCTACGGCTGAAGGGTGAAGCCATTACATTCGACTCGGCAGTCAATACGGCTACAGCGGTCGAGCAGACTCGTGGGGATGTTCGGGCCATCACCGGCCAAGCGGGGTCGTGAGCACCCCGGGACACACGCTCGAGCTTCGGTGCGGGTCGGACGTCGCCGCGCGGCCGCACGTGCGGCGAGGTGACCCCGCGGACGTGTTTAGGATGCGGAGGTCGACACCTGCGCCGTGCGTGCCCGTATAAAGGCACCGTGTGTTTGAATTGTCACAAGGTGGGTCATCTGAAGCGTGTGTGCCGTGGGGCGCCGGCCACCGTTAAGGTCATGGACGGCGATGTGCGAGGCGACCTCGGCGACCCGGGGCAGAACCGGCGGCCGTTGATGGACCTGTTTTCAATTGGCCCGGCGGCGGCGCGCCCAATGACGGTGGAAATCGAAGTGAACAAAACGCCGATCACGTTTCAGGTTGATACGGGAGCGGCGGTGTCGATCATCGGCGAACAGACCGCGCGTAGACTCAACGACCTGAAGCTTATCAGGTCAAACCTCACGTTGTTCACGTACACCCGCGAGAAGATCACGCCAGTCGGGATGGCAGACGTGTCTGTGCGGTACCAAGGCCAGGCGCCACGCTTCCGTTGTACGTCGTGCGGGGGATGGGACCGTCTCTCCTCGGCCGAGACTGGCTGTCCGCATCAGGCTAGACTGGGCCACAGTTCACCTTGTGCAACCCGTGCCGAGCCGGTGGGAGGATCAGTTGGAGAAGATTCTTCAAAGACATCAATGTTTGTTTTGCGACGACCTTGGGAAACTCAAGGGCATGGAGGCAAAGCTCTTCCTGAAGGAGGGGGTGGTTCCTCGTTTTTGTAAACCATGTCCGGTGCCGTATGCCCTGCGGGACAAGATCAAGGGTGAACTGGATAGGCTGGAGGCATGTGGAGTGATCGAACGGGTGTCGTACTCAGATTGGGCCACCCCGGTTGTCACGGTGCTGAAACGGAATGGAGACGTCCGATTGTGCGGGGACTTCAAATCCACGGTTAACCCGGGGCTCAGCGTGGAGCAATATCCACTGCCGTCAATCGATGAAATATATGCGCGATTGGCGGGGAGTCAATACTTCACGAAGCTAGACCTGCGTGATGCATATTTTCACCTGCCGATGGATCCCGGGAGTAGCGAGCTTTTGACAATCAACACGTGTCAAGGACTCTATCGATATACCCGACTCTGTTTTGGGATTGCTTCGGCCCCAGCCTTGTGGCAGAAAGCCATGGATCAGGTTTGCATTGGCCTGCCCGCTCAGACTTACCTGGACGATGTGCTCATTGCGGGGAAAACGGCGGACGAGCACCTTGCGAACATTGCCCAAGTGCTGACAAAGCTAGAAGCGTGCGGCCTGCGCTTGAACAAGGACAAGTGCTTGTTCTTTAAGCAGCGCTTGGAATACCTCGGGCACATCATCACGCCGGAGGGGCTGTTGAAAGGTTCTCGGAAGGTGGAGGCGATTCAGCACATGCCACCGCCTCGCGACAAGACGCAGCTGCGCTCGTTCATTGGTATGGCCCAATATTACCAAAGGTTCGTGCGCGGGCTCAGCTCACAACTTGCACCGTAAACACGGTTGCTCAGGAAGGACGAGCGCTGGGCTTGGGGGCCTGCACACCAGACGTCGTTCGACCGCGTCAAGCGGCTGCTCACAAAGGATACGGTCCTCGTGCACTACGAGCCTGCACGTCCGCTCTTATTGGCATGCGACAGCTGTGCATATGGCATCGGGGCAGTGCTCTCCCACAGGATGGACGATGGTTCCGAGCGGCCTGTTTGCTTTGCATCCCGGACCCTGTCCGCAGCAGAGCGGGAATATGCCCAGATCGAGCGCGAGACTCTCAGCCTCGTCTGGGGTGTGCAGAGGTTTCATCAATACCTGCTGGGGCGGCATTTCACTTTGCAGACGGATCACAAACCGCTTCAATTTATCCTGAGACCCGAACGCGGGGTGCCGGTGGTAGCGACCGCGCGAGTACAGCGGTGGTGTCTGTTTCTTGCTGCTTACGATTATGATATTCAGTTCCGAAGCACCGACAAGCATGCTAACTGCAACAGGCTCTCACGCTTGCCTGTGCGGAGGGTCCAGCTGCGTCTGAGTCGGCTGACTGGGTCGATGTGTTCGCGCTGGGCCAGGTCCAAAGCGGGCCGATCATGGCCAGACAGGTCGCGGTGGAATCGGCTCGTGATCCGGTGCTCGCCCGTGTCGTCCATGCGATTTCTATGGGGAATTGGAGCGATCTGCCTTCGACACCGGCATTTCAACCTTTCACGTCACACGCATCGGAGCTGTCGTTGGTCCAACTGTGCGTTATGTGGGGAATGAGGACGGTGATTCCACCGAAGTTCAGGCAGCGGTGTTTGGAAGAACTGCATGTCAGTCACCTTGGCATCGTGAAGACCAAGAGTCTTGCTCGTAGCCTGTTGTGGTGCCCGCGGTTGGACAAAGACATTGAGCAGTTGGTTAAGCGTTGCGCCACGTGTCAAACAGATGCTGATAACCCGGAGCTTCGGGACTATGGCCTCCCCCAGACACAGCCTGGCAGAGGGTCCATGTGGATTTTGCGGGGCCGGTTAATGGCAAAATGTTTTTGATTGTGATTGATGCATTCTCTAAATGGCCGGAGGTTGTAGTAATGCAGCATACATCAGCAAACATTACAGTAGTGAAACTGCGGACGATCTTTGCTAATAAAGGATTACCGGAGATCCTGGTCTCTGATAACGGTCCGCAGTTCATCGCGGGTGTATTTGATGAGTTTATGCGTCAAAATGGTATTCGACATCGAAGGTCGGCACCGTATCATCCTGAGACGAATGGGCAGGCTGAGTCGTTTGTTAAGATGTTGAAACGGGCTTTGCGCAGGGGGGGTGTTGCACCTGTGCAGACATTGGTCGATGTCTTTTTGCTCCATTACAGGAACGCGGTTCATCCTGTCACGGGTGATTCTCCTGCCATTCGTCTCTATGGACGGGCATTGCGGTCCAGACTGGATTTGCTGCGACCTGGAGGATCGGGGAGTGGGGCGGTGTCGCGTCCGACGCTGCTGCGTGGTTTCGATGTGGGAAAGCGGGTAATGGTGCGCGATTATTTCCACGGTTCCAAATGGGTGCCGGCTGTGGTCTCTGTGGTACTGGGGCCGGCGAATTGCATGGTGCGGATTGATATTGGGGAGGTGTGGAAGCGGCACGTGGACCAAATACATGATCGCTGTTCAGCGTCACCCCCCCACACCCCCCCGGGCCGAACGATGTGGGACCCCCACCTGTAATGTCACCGTGGGCAGACGTTGTATCGCCAGGGCCGGATGTGCTGACGTCCAGGGGGTCTTCACCTGATTCAGTCCTGCCTGGGGACGTCGGGCAAGCTGCTCGGCCGGGGGCGGTTGTTATTGTGGATGGAGCGAGTCCGGCAAGGGTGTCACCTCGACCGAGCCGGGAGGCATCTGAGCCTGGGCTGTCTGGCGGCGCTGCCCGTCCGAGGCGGGTCAAGGTGCGGCCGCGGTACTTGGAGGATTATGAGTGTTGATTGGTTTCGGTTGGTCATGTTATGATTGTCCTTTCATCATTTGACTGGTCATTTTACGAGGGGAGGAGTGTGCTGTATCACGTGATTGGGTTTTCGTATATCATGACTCGCCCGCTAGGGGTGGCAGGAATCTACATCGGGACGCGCAATATAGCGGAGTTGCTGCTAACACTCTTGCTTCTCGTGTTCCACTGCGCCTCGTACACCATAGATACTTCTTCACGTGTGACATGTTTCTGTCATAACAAACTCCATCTGGTGGCTGTATTGTCACCTTGCTTCCTGTCTTGGAAACCACAGTGGAAGGGTCTGGCAGGAAGGCTGTGTGAAGTTTTCTTGGATTCTCTGGTTTCAACAACACTGTATTTCCCAGGAACACATCAGATTAATTAGCATGACGTCGATGATCCAAATGCAGCTTCACTGATCCTTTGTTCTCAGCATCCCGGTCGCGAACCTCATGGTCAGCCAAGACGTCCTTCAGCTCCGACATCTTGGTTTGGATTTTCCTTCCAAATAACAGCTCTGTTGGGCTTTTCCCTGTGATAGAGTGAGGTGCTGCCCTGTATGCTGCAACATACGACAACATTTCCTCTTTCCAGTCCCTCCCTTCAGCTTGCGCAATCTTCATTCGTTTCACTTGAGACTGGTTCTGACATTCTACTTCACCATATGCCTGTGGCCACTTTGGAGTCACACGATGGTGGTAGATGCCCAAACTGTTCATGAAATCCGTAAGTGAATTGTGACCCATTGTCTGAATACAGAGTGGCTGGTATACCATGTCTTGCAAAAATCTTTGTAGTGCTGCTCCCAGTTTCTCTGCTGTCGTGGATCTCATGATTACATACTCATAACTAGAACGGGCACTCGGTAGAGCGCATACCTTCGCCGCCGCAACTTTTTTCCGGGCACATTTGAAAAACGTCATTTTAAAACGTCCATGACGTCACAACCGTCAGTCCGATTGACGTCAAATTTGGT
>NC_140969.1:92218357-92280857 GCF_056783735.1 Eptatretus burgeri
AGCCGGATTTTCCATTTAGATCTTTGTTCACCCACAGCACCCCCTCGAACTTTGGGGATTTCCGATTTCAAACCGCATTTTCGGTACTTTTCATTCAAATGGATACCGAGTAGTTATCAGTAGATGGAACTGGATGAGATTTGATATGCATAATCTTAAGGTGATTCCCTATCCACTATATGACATCCATTTTGCTCTATATCTTATAGTTTCCATGCTCGGTGACCCATCGCCGCCTACCGGCTTGTCATGATACCTGTTATTAAAAAAGATTGCTTTACACACGTTTATTATAACACTTGCTTGTTTAGGCCTCGAGTGAGTGAGTACGCTGCTTCTACACTGCTTGGGTTTTTCCGCGGAAGCGTTTGCGTCATTTGTTTCGCCAAGATGGTTCCGTTGAGGTTGTGTTGATTTGTTGTATTTAAAAATACAATTAACAATAAAAAAATGAATTAAAAGAAGGGAAAGCGGTCCAGGCACATTTTGCAACGCCCTAAAGGTTGGTAATTCTTATGAAACAATAAGGACACTATTCCCGAATTCCTCACGCAAGAAATATTTGCATACATTATTTCATTGAATTTCCTCGGGAAACGCCGAGTACTTCGGCGAGGTATGAATAAAGCGATCGATGAATATTTAATGAGGTATTGATTAAACAAAAAACAGGCATTATGAACGAAATTGGAAATTGGGAATTTCCTTATAATTACACGTTTCAGTAAATATATATAATATATGTATATAGGTATATATTTTATATTATATTCTCTTATATTATTATAATTCACAAAGATGCGGTTTCGTTTTATCCTAACAGTACCGTCTAAGCGGTGTATAAGTATTTTTCTTTTTTTTTTTTCTCTCTGACATGTGTGAAGAATTTAACGTAGATATCTTTTTATTGATTAAAATCGATATTCTGATTCGACGCAAGGTCTTTTAAATCGACTGAATGAGCGAATCGTATGAAACAAATGATTCATGGGCTGCTCAGGAAGACTTCGGCCTGTGGTGTTCACGCGCCGTTTTTAATCCTTCCTATTCGCGGACTTCGTGCTGTGCGGACCCCTCTAAGTACGTACGTTTTTCGTTTTTTTTAAGCGAATACGTGTTTAAGTTTATTCTCGTGTTCAAGGCGTCGATAAAGCGATTAAACCGAATCGATGGCATCTCGATATAAGTGTATAATCTCAGGGTGTAGTTTCGTTTTCCCAATGGTGTTTGTGTGTGTGGACGCGCTACGTACGTTATAACAGTATTTTTCACGGTATTTATTTATTTATTACACACGTGGTGGTGGTGGTGGTGGTGGTGGTGGTTGTGGCGGTGGTTTACGGTGGATACAGTACGTTGAGATTGAGAGTGAGGAAGAGCAAGTAGATTGGACTTCTTATCCCCGCATTGGAGGTGAGGCCTTCTCGAAAGGCAGAGGCTGAGAGCATAGAATGGTCACAAATGGAGCTGCCTCACATTGCTGTGGTGTGGTGTGGTGTGGTGTGGTGTGGTGTCGTGGGCAGGATTCCCCAAGGCAGTGTGCTGGGACAGGTGGTTGTTTGTTTGTAATCTTCATTAATAACGTGCGTCGTGAAGTGGCATCCAGCTCTTTGCAGATGTCTGTCACCATGGGCGACACGGCTCTGTTCGTGACCCTGAACGAGCTACGACATGACAGAATGACCTGAATAGCAAATGGTCTGAACAATGACAGCTGCCCTTCAACCAGAGCAAGTACAAAGTGCAACATCGAGGAAAAAGTAATGGCAAGCCGCCTTTCCTGTTCAAAACATTGATAAGACTCCCGCCCCTCCTTCTCCGCCCCCTCCTTCTCCGCCCCCTCCTTCTCCGCCCCCTCCTTCTCCGCCCCTCCTTCTCCGCCCCCTCCTTCTCCGCCCCTCCTCCTCCGCCCCCTCCTCCTCCGCCCCCTCCTCCTCCGCCCCCTCCTCCTCCGCCCCTCCTCCTCCCCCCTCCTCCTCTCCCCCTCCTCCTCTTCCCCCTCCTCCTCTCCCCCTCCTCCTCTCCCCCTCCTCCTCTCCCCCCTCCTCCTCTCCCCCTCCTCCTCTTCCCCCCTCCTCCTCTTCCCCCTCCTTCTCTTCCTCCCCCTCCTTCTCTTCCCCCCTCCTTCTCTTCCCCCCTCCTTCTCTCTTCCCCCTCCTTCTCTCTTCCCCCTCCTTCTCTCTCCCCCCTCCTTCTCTCTTCCCCCTCCTCCTTCTCTCTTCCCCCCTCCTCCTTCTCTCTTCCCCCTCCTCCTTCTCTCTTCCCCCTCCTTCTCTCTTCCCCCCTCCTTCTCTCTTCCCCCCCTCCTTCTCTCTTCCCCCCTCCTTCTCTCTTCCCCCCTCCTTCTCTCTTCCCCACCCCTCCTTCTCTCTTCCCCCCTCCTTCTCTCTTCCCCCCTCCTTCTCTCTTCCCCCCTCCTTCTCTCTTCCCCCTCCTTCTCTCTTCCCCCCCTCCTTCTCTCTTCCCCCCTCCTTCTCTCTTCCCCCTCCTTCTCTCTTCCCCCCTCCTTCTCTCTTCCCCCTCCTTCTCTCTTCCCCCCCTCCTTCTCTCTTCCCCCTCCTTCTCTCTTCCCCCCTCCTTCTCTCTTCCCCCCTCCTTCTCTCTTCCCCCCTCCTTCTCTCTTCCCCCCTCCTTCTCTCTTCCCCCCTCCTTCTCTCTTCCCCCTCCTTCTCTCTTCCCCCTCCTTCTCTCTTCCCCCCTCCTCTCTTCCCCCCCTCCTTCTCTCTCCCCCCTCCTTCTCTCTTCCCCCCTCCTTCTCTCTTCCCCCCTCCTTCTCTCTTCCCCCTCCTTCTCTCTTCCCCCCCTCCTTCTCTCTCTCCCTCCCTCCTTCTCTCTTCCCCCCCTCCTTCTCTCTCCCCTCCTCCTTCTCTCTCCCCCCTCCTTCTCTCTCCCATTTAGATTATGGAAATGTTCTATGGCATTTTCATTGGAAGACAGATGTTGAGAAAGTGCAAAGGATGATCTCAGGACTGTAAGATTTACCATACTCAGGTTATTGACCTTTTACTCACTTTTTTGCAGGAGAGAGGGGATGCCATTACAGCCTTCTTTCATACGTAGCACAAGGCTGTGTAGTAGCATTTTAGGGTGGGGCTTTGCCACTGATGTAGTGCCCTCTGTAGGTTTGGGCAGGAATTTGTAACTTGTTCATGGTGCCGGCGATAGCTTGCCCTACCCTTCACGAAGGCCACGATGGGAACGTCCACGAACTAATTCCGGCTATTCAAGGACAGGTGCCACCTTGATTATGGAACAAGTTCGTCAATAAGTGACTAGTATCAGACTGCAACAGTCTTTGTCAGGAGAGGTTATCGAAGCAACGAGAGTAGATTCACTCCAAACAAAAGTACTGGTGGAGGGGTGGGGGGTGGGAACAGTTTAAACTAGACCAGTGTTTCTCAACCTTTTTTTGTCCCACACCCTACTTTGTTTTTCAAAAAAAATCGTACGCCCCACCATGATTGGAGACACTACAGTATGTACTACATATGTATTCAAAAGGCTTTATTAAAACTTCATTGCAAATTTTATTCAATTGCTCCTCACTTCAATGGGAGCCCTGCCCTTGACGCTGGCTGCAGATTTGTTTGATTCGAGGAACCAATTATGTCAGTTTCAGCCTTAAATCACCACGTTTCGTGATTTCCAGTCGATTTCTCTTAGCTTGCGGCAAATCGGTAACAACACTAAATCCACATTCGACTCAATAAGATAATGGAAAATTTATCAATACTTTGCTTGCCAAAGTAGTCGAGTTTGGGTATTTCTTTTTGCTCTCCTCAGACAGCCACATCATGGTTCCTTTGATCTGGAAAAGAGTTTTCACAGACTCATCTTGTTGCAACTCGTATAACTCCTCTTGGTATTGCTCTGGTACTTCAGATAAATCCACCAGAAATGGCTGAGCCAACCAAGAAGGGAACTCGTAGCAAAGCTCTGAAAGTGATCATATATTGATTCATTAATTCTGAATCCTCATGCCCCACCAAAATATTGCCATGCCCCACCGGTGGGGCGTGCACCCCACCTTGAGAAACGCTGAACTAAACGATCCCTTTCACATGAGCACGCGTCTTAGTGAAGATACTGCACACTGAAGAAAAGACTGAGGATCAACGGAATTAACGTCTTCCTCGCATGTTGTTGTTGTTGATGATGATTCACCACAATCTTCGGGTAATTTCTGAAAATATTGTTGTGGTTGTTGTGACCCATGACCCAAAATGTTGCGACATTGGTTGGCTTCTTTTTTTGTGCAAGATAGAGTTTGGATACGTAACGTTACGTGTTTGTGCTTCCAGTCTTTGCAAATTTAATTGCTTTGAAACGGTTGTTGCCAAAACAACATGGTTAAAAAATTACAAGATGTCACCACTCGTGAGTACCTGCTTGCTGACGAGTACCTGCTGATGTTGAGACTATCTCTGGACTTGCCCATTTTCATGTGGAAGCCCATTGTGTATGAAAATGTCTGTTCCAAAAAAAAAAATCCATGGTGCATATCGTCATGACTTATTGGTTAAAATTTTTTGAAGTTTGGATCATGTCCTGCTGATATCAACCCTACTTCCATGGAGAAAGTCCAAGTAGGCTACAGAGCGAGGGAAGGGGCATCTGGTGTAGTCCAGGATAAGCGGATTAGTGATTTAACTTCTCACCTCCTCCGATGTTGCTGTTTGGCAGGCATTGTTTTAGTCCCAAACAAAACCTGCGCAAATTTCTCAGCCCAATCGATCCCTGGCGTTCAGAGATGGGTCATGGTCATTTGGAGTGATGGACTGTGTTGTACAAGTATAATGAAAATCTCTTTTTTTTTGGCCTTTATGACGTCTGCTGTGCTTTGGCGTGGTTGGGCTTTGAAACCACAAGTTGTCTCGTAAGCCAGTGTTAACCAGTCTTCACCCCCTCTGTTTTTTTACAATTCCAACCACCCCTCATCCCCTCATCCAAACTCAAACTTGCTTTATATTCCCACCAAGCCATTTGGATCCTGGTTCGCCGACCGCAGGATTGCTGGAATTGAGTTTGAACAAGGACATGCTGTTGCGGGCATTACAAGACTTTGCTTCGTGCTGTGGTTATAAAATGGGCAGTCAGGTTCTGTTGAGAGTCAATGAGAGAGACACAGACAGACAGACCACTGAAGTCTGAGGATGAAGGAGAACAGAACTGACGGTGCGGAGTAGTGAAGAGAGAAAGGACTGATCTCGGTGAGCCATCGTTGTCTAGTGTACTTTCGGTGATTTACGAAGAAAGGCTTGTTCCGAAGAGTCAACGGAGCGACAAACTGCTCACCGCACTTTGCATGAGCATGTCCTCACCTATAGTGGATGTTCTGGCAGTGCCACAATTGTCCCCCATTTTTACCTCTGCCACCGAAGGTGGATGGGGGTTATGTTTTCACCCCTGTCTCTGTCCGTCTGTCTGTCTGTTTGTCTGTCTGTCTTTGTCTGTCTTTGTTTGCTGATGGATTTGCATGAAATTTTGTGAAAAGCTTGGGTATGTGACAAGGCCGAAATGATTAGATTTTGTTGAAGATCCAAGAATTTTAAAAGTGATTTTTCACCGTTGAAAGTTTGGGTCAAAACGACATGTAGCAGGATATCTCAAAGTTGCGGACTGATTTGGATGAAACTTGGTGGGCAGGTTGGGTATCTAATTATGAGGAAGAATCGATTCAATTTTGGTGAAAATCCGGATCTGGATCAGATAATTATTTTGAGTGTTTTTAAAATTTATTATTTATCATTATTTATTTTTTATTTTTATTTTTATATATCTATTTATTTATTTATTAATATATTTCACTATTGAGTGATGGGGCTGAAGCGATACAGCAGGAGATCTCAAAAAGTTACGGACGGATTCAGACAAAACTTGATGGATGAGTTGATTAGGTGACGAGAGCAAGCCGATTACATTTTAGTTCAGTTCCAAATCCATATCCGGCCTATTAGTGGGATACAAAACGTAAACTAATCAGCCTGGCAGAGGTCTGCTCTCTACCAAGTGTCCATCGAGTTATTAATATCCTTTCCCGCTTGAGTTAAATTTATTGTTTGCAAATCCCAACTTCTCTACCTATCTCCTGTCATCAGGCTTGCCATGTGATGAGTGTTGAAGTTGAGATTAGGTTTTCAGCTTTTGTCTTGACGGAGCTCCATACTCGATTAAAATATTTGTGTTTTGTTTTATTAACCTCCGCCATCGAAGATGGATGGAGGTTAGTTTTCACCCCTTTCTGTTTATTTGTTTGTTTGTGAACAGTATTACGGAAAAACTCCTTGACGGATTTCGACGAAACTTGGTGGGGGGGGGGGGTAGGTCTGGTCCAAGGATCATGCCATTAGATTTTGGACTTGGTCCAAAATCCAATATGGCCGCTATGGTGGCCAATTTGAAAAAATATTAGAATTTTTTTTTTTGCATTTCTACATGCTTTAAGTGATTTCCAACCCCCCCCCCAAAAAAAAATTGTTGGAGAAAAAAATTTTTTGCAATTTTTTTTTTCAACAAAATTTCGATTTCTTTTTTTTGCATTTCTACATGTTATAAGTGATTTCCAACAACAAAAAAAACATGACAAAATTATAATTGCGGCTGATTTTGGAACTTCAGGTGGATATACCCACGTAAAATCAATTTCTGTCTCAAGGAATCTAGTTATGACGAATGAATTGAGTATGTAAAATGGAAAGTTGCAAGCTATAACTCTGTGAGTACTGTTGACGTCAAATTGAATGAATAGGATATCAGGTTCACTTGAGTGACCGAGCAGTATTGGCGGCGGAGGTTTTGCACTCTACCGAGTGCTCCCCCTCTAGTTAACCTCCGCCATCGAAGATGGACGGAGGTTACTGTTTTCAACCCTGTCTTTGTTTGTTTGTTTGTGAACAGTATTACGGAAAAACTCCTGGACAGATTTCGACGAAACTTGGTGGGGGGATTCGGTATGGTCCAAGGATCATGCCATTAGATTTGGGACTTGGTCCAAAGTCCAATATGGCGGCCATTTTGAAAAAATATTTGAATTTTTGTTTTTGTATTTCTACATGTTTTAAGTGATTTCGAACCCCCCAAAAAATTAAATTTGTTGGAGAAAAAAAAAAAAATTTGCAACTTTTTTTCCAAAAAATTTCGATTTTATTTGAAAAATATTTGAATTTTTTTTTTGCATTTCTACATGTTTTAAGTGATTTCCAACCCTCCCCCCAAAAATGTTAGACAAAAAAACCCCAGAAATGTTGCAACTTTTTTTTTCAAAAAAAAAATTTTTTTTTTTTTGGCATTTCTACATGCGCGTCGATCTAGTTTAGTTTATTGAATCGTGGTTCAGTAGAGTCTGATCTGTTTTGACCTACAATGAATAGGATATCAGGTTCACTTAAGTGACCCAGCAGTATTGGCGGCAGAGGTTTTGCACTCTTCTGAGTGCTCCCTCTCTAGTTAATTACTGTTCTGCTGCATATTTTTCATTGATTATAATTATTTCGTATTATCATCTTTAAAGTTGAGGTATCTCATCTTTGTTGCTTTGGGCTATTTTTTGAAACAAAATTTGTATAACATGTCAAGGCTCTTGTAAGAGCTAATATACAGAACATATAACAAGGCAGGAGACAAGAGGGGTGGGAGAGGGAAGCACAATATTGTGGGGAACAGAGACAATAGGAGATGTGTGGAAGGGGGTGGGGTGGGATACATGTGGTAAACAAGATGGTACTCCAGGGAATTTGAAGGAGGTGAGTTTGGGGTGGATTAACAAGGGTAGAAAAGATCAAGAGTTTGGATGGGGGAAGGTATGAGATGGTTGTGAACAGCTGTTTTGAAGACCTGGATGGAGGGGTGGGGGGGGGGTTGAAGAGAGTGTGGGACTTTGTTCCAGAGGTGGGAAAAAGAAGAGGAATGAAAGAGTGAAGGTGAGCAGAGTTTCTTAATTTTGGCAGTTTTACCAGAAGGGGGTTTTGGTGGACCTTGAGTGCCCTGGTGAAATTTGGGGGGGGGGGGGATAGATCACAGACAGAGCAGGGGGGAGCAAGGCCAGAGAGGAGACGGTTGAAGACAGAAAGACCACCAACCTGCCTGCAGTGAAAGAGTGAGAGACCCAAAGACTCAGCTTCATCACGGGAGATACCAATGATCCTAAAAGCCTTTGTTTGCACAGCGTGAAGTCGAGCAAGGTGTGAGGCAGGTGCACCACCGCAGACGGGAGAGTGGTACTCCATCAGACTGCGAATGAAAGCTTTGTAAGTAGTTCGAAGTTCAGGTGTGCCAAGGAAGGATTTTGCATGACTGAGGATGCCCCAGTCTGTGACTGGCTGTGGAGGTTAGCTTGTAGATGTGGCTTTCCCAGGAGAGATTGTGGCAGATGGTGAGGCCCAAATACTTGAATGAAAGGACTACTTCAAGGGAATTGTTGAGAAAGTAGATTGGGGGGCAGGGGTTCCAGACTTCTTTCGGAGAGGTATGCTTATTATATATATTCTTTCTTTATATATAATAGAAAAGAAAGAGGGATATTCTTTCTTTTGGTATGCTTATTACCGTTGCTACTGAAGGTGGACGAGGTGATGTTTTCGCCCATGTTTGTTTGTCTGTTTGTCTGTGAGCAGGACATCTCAAAGTTGTGGACGGATTCTGACGAATCTTGGGGGACAGGTTTGGTGTGTGAAAAGGACATGTTTATGTGATTTTGGTGAAATTGAGATCTGGATACAAGAGTTTTAAAGTGATTCTTCACCATTGAGAGATGGGGCCAAAAACGATGTACTGTATAGCAGGAGATTTCAAAAAGTTGTGGACGGATTATGACAAAACTTGGTGGATGAGTTGGTTAGGTAACAAGAACAAGCCGATTAGATTTAGGTTCAGCTCCGGGTCCAGATTCGGTCTATCGGTGAGATACAGATAAACATAAACTGTTCAGCTTGCCAGAGGTATGCACTCCACCGAGTGCCTCTCGAGTTCTAATTGAAATTGGTTTTATGGATTTGGTAATCTTTTTCATCAAATCAAGATACATGATCCCTCGGGGAGCTTTTGACACAACTTACTTTTTGACGTGCAGAACTGGATTCACGACAACGTAGAGTTGGAATATCGGTGTGAATAAGTTGTGCCCTGTTTTCAGGTGGTGGTAACTCATTATGTGGCAGCTGGAAGCTCGTGTCACCAGCAAACTACGTGACTATGATCCAGGCACGCACAATGCTGTGATTGACGACGGCAGCATCTTACGTGGGCGCATTGAAAAAGGTGGATTTGCTACGCATCTGCTTCAACTGGAAATGCCCTGACTTTTCTTTTTTTTTTAGAATTTAACTTTTTTAGTTTTTGTTTTGCATATAATTAATGAAAAGTCCTGCATTATCTTTCTCATATTATTACAATTATTTGTTTACAGATGCACAGCTGGCATGGCTTGCCAGCGGAAGCTTTTTTGAGGTGGTTTGTGCACGTTCTGGCCATCGAATCGCCGCTCACTACTTTGGAGGACATGACGGTGACCTGACAATAACTGCCGTACAATACCTCGCATGGTCCAAAGGCAGAGGCTTTGTGGTAGGGCTGGAATCCAAAAAGAATTTCGGCAGTAGTTGGGGCCTGCTCTGCCTCTACCATTTGGGCAAGTCCAGGGTCATTCGAGCTGTGGAGCTTCCAGCACAGGTGAATTCCAAGAGGGAACCTTTTTCTTCATTCTTCCTCAAGATTTCCACCATTTTATTTGGAATAGGCTTATTACATCTGCCATCAAAGGTGGAAGGTGATTGTTTTCACGTCTATCTATCTGTCTGTCTGGTTGTGTGCAGGATATCTCAAAAGTTGTGGACAGATTCGGATGAAATTTTGTGGACAGGTTGGGGTGTGTGCTAAGGACGAATTGATTAGATTGTGGTGAAGATCCTCATCCGGCTACTGGAATTTTTAAAGTGATTCCTCACTATTGAGAGCTCGGGCGAAACTGATATTCAGGGTGTTCCAAAAAGACCCAGGCAACTTTGGTTGTTAATATATTTAGAACCACAAATGAAAAACGATCCCCTTTGGTTTATATGATACAGAAACTCAAAGTTTTGTGCATCCCATCAATACACTTCAATGTGAGCTCCGTTTGTCATGCGCAGGACATCAAGACGGCACACACGAGTTTTTGCCATGTACAGTTCAGCATATTTTTACATTCACCATTGCGCATGCAGCTGTGATCCGAGAACAAAAATCCTGCAGGTTTGCTACCTTGGTGTTGAAGACAACATCTTTGACAAACCCTCACAGAAACAAATAAAGGGGGTTATGTCTGGTCATCGTGGGGGACCATGCGGTCGATCAGTCTCGGCCAATCCAGCGACCTGGAAACTTTTCATACAGGATGGCTTGAATGACTGAGGCCCAATGAGGGTGAGCGCCATCGGGTTGCAGGTCTTCAATCTGTGGAAATCGAATCCTTCCAACATGTTCTTGTAATTTGTTGAGGTCACTGTATCCTCCACAAAGACAAATGGACCCACCAAGTGGTCATGGAGAAGGCCACACCACACATTGACCTTTGGGCTGTCGCACATGTGTTCAATGACCATGTGGGAGTTTTGAGAGCCCCAGATCCTCACATTGTGCCAATTGACCTTCCCTAATACATGAAAGCAAGCTTCGTCATCCTCTATGCGACTGAGCATTTCCAAGGCAAATGCCTCGTGTTTGGGTCCGTCATTTGGTCTGAGTTCCTTCAGAATCTGCACCTTATTGGCATAAAGCTTCAGTCTTTCATGCAGAATCCTGTGTACAGTGGTGGTTGGTAGTCCCAGTTCTCTGGATGTGCGTCAGATTGATATTTCAGGGACTTTGTTGAAATGATTCATGCACTCGTTCAATGTCTGCTGCACATGGGCTTGGTCAACCGGTACTTTTCTGTTTCTGACAACTTCCGGTCTCCTTAAACCCCTTGTACCACTTTTCGATACTCGTCTGCGATGGCGGATTCCTTCCATACCTTGTACGGAAATTACGCTGAACTTGATATTGTCTCGATGAACCATTCGACGCACTGAGCTTTCTCCAATGGAATCTCCATTTTCTTTCACATTAAACCACCATTAAATTTTCTTTTCACATTTTCACATTGAACCACCAGACCTGAAAATAAAGAAAACTTCACGAGTTTCTGTATCGTATAAATCAAAGGGTATCTTTGTATCATTTGTGGTACTAAATATATTAACAACCAAATTTGTTCGGGTCTTTTTGGAACACCCTGTATAGCACAATATCTCAGAGTTGTGGGCAGAATCGTACGAAACTTGGCGAACAGGTGTTGGGTATGTGACCAGGGTGAAGTGATAAGATTTTGGTGAAGATCCGAATCCAGATCCGGCGCCGAATTTTTAAAATTTATTTTTAAAGTGATTCTCCACCATTGAGAGATGGGGCAAAAAACAATATATAGCATGATATGTCTCACATTTATTGGGCCCGTTATGTTCTACTGGTTCAGGCAATGCATGGCGGAGGTATATGCGCTCGACTGAGTGCCCTTTAACAAAGACGTGGCAGAAGTGAATTTTTATTTTTTATTTTTTATTTTTTTACAATTCTACAGAGACACCATAATTTTTAAAGAATTTATTTATTGAACATTTGAAGTATATTTGATGCATTTTAATACATACACTAGTATTTGGTGGACTTTCCATTTGCAGATTTCCATGCTTTTACTCTTTCAGGCATAGAACTAATGAGTTCTGAAATTTTCTCTTGTGGGATTTCTGCCCAGGCTTCATGCAAACGGGTTAGCGATTCTGCCTGTGATGTTGGTTTCCTCGACTTTTTCTGCACAGCTCGATCCAATATGACCCAGAGGTGTTCAATGGGAGTCATGTCAGGAGACTGACTTGGCCATGGAAGTGGCTTGATCCCATTTCTGTCCTGCCATTCTTTGGTCTTTTTTACAGTGTGGCATGGAGCTCTATCTTCCATGAACAGTGTGTTTTTGATCATCTGATCAGTGGAGAAGACGGGGAGAAGTCCATCTTCAAGGATATAAATGTGTATCGTAGAGTTGATGTTGCCAACACACTCCACACATGGGCGAAAATATGCTGTGACCGACCAGCACTCCAGATTGCTCCCCAAACCATCACTGAAAAACCACCGTGTTAGACAGTTGGCTGCAATCAGGTCAAAGAAAACTCTTGACTGGGAAGTCTCTAGACCCATCGCGTCTACTGTCAGAAAATTGAGTAAATTGGGACTCATCTGAAAAAATTACAGTTTGACAAAACTCCAAGGGTCTGTTGGCCGTCTCATCCGCCGACTTCTTTCTCCTTTGAATGTTGGCTGGTCTAAGAAGTGGTTTTCCCCTTGCTGCTCTCCCATCACAGCCCAGTTGATGAATGTACTGCACGGCAGTTCTTGAGCTAACTTGGAGCTCCTCTGGAACATCTGCTGCCTTGCAACGGGGAGTTTTCTCAATGGACCGCTTGACAGCTCAAGGACTTCTTTCTGAAGGCCCAGATCAACCAGAACGGGAAGCTGTGGATTCCTTGCTTTCGCTGGTGAATTGCACAATCACCCGATTGACCGTTGAAAGTGGAATGCCAAGGTTCTGAGTTCTCTGATGCTGGCTGACTCCACCTTCCGATTGGCCAACGATTCGTCCTCTTTGAAAATTGGAAAGTTTGTGAGTTCCCTAGGTTCGAGGCAGACTTAATTGTCATTACAAGACCCAGGAACTCGTTTCTGCAAAGAAATAGTCGAATAGTCATACAAATCACACAGTAAAACTGCGTTATACAGATGAAATGAATAAATTTAAGGTGTCTATTTACTTTTGTCATGTCTCTGTAGTTGTGATCTATGTTTTGTTAATGCCTTGTTTATTACTTGTGTGTTCCCTCTTGCATGCTACGCACTCAAGGACAGTGTTTAGTTGAATTGATTCATAATTTTGATGTGAGTCATTGTCCAAATAGGTTTCATTTAATGAAAGTCACTGGGGACGGGTACTTTTGCTCGTAGACCATAATGCAGTCGTTGCATCTCCACACAAAACCATATTTGTGTCCCCATTGACATTGCACAAGTGTGTTCCCTTAGGCGAGCTTAATAATTAACACTTCTTTACAAACCTGAATATAATGATTAATAATGCCATGCAAGAATGTGATTGTACATTTTACAGAATCATCCCGGTGGTTTTCACCATATTTCATATTATAATGATGGTGAAATTTTTAACCACCTCTGGTCCCTTTATTCCCATCTTCCAACCTCCCGCACCCTTTTCTCTTCCCTAACTTCAAAACTTCTTTACATTTCCATCTCTCCCTTGGCCTTTCCTATTCTATTCCTCTTCCAAATTTACCTTTTTTTTTTTTTTTTGATTATATTTCCCCCCCCCCCATTACCTTCTTTCAAACTCGATTATGTAAATGCGTGAGTGTTCCCCAATGTGTTGTAACTGTGCATTGAAATTGTCTCCAGGTAAAAGCCTTGGAGATAGTGAGCAACATTGGCGGTGCCAACTGCAATACGCATCATCTCCATCAGCATCTGCGTTGGCTATTTGGTGTTGTTGCCCTCGTGACTCATCGGGGTTGGATCTATTTGCTGGATCTCTGCCTCGACATTCCTTTGGACCAGAGTGATGAGGCCAACAGAGCAGGTACACCTGGGTTTTTAAAGGGCATTTTATATTGTTACGAAAATAACTTCAGGGTGTAAATTATTTTTTAGTTATCTCGTAATGAACGTTCGAGTATGTGTTTTGTAACCTCATTTTGCAACGACCAGAATCAGGTGTATATGTAGCTCATTGTCGCCCAAGTGCTAGGTCTGTCTTTTCCCTCTTTTCCTCTGCAATTAACATTCTTAATCATTCCCTGTTGTTATTTTCTCACCGTCCATGTTGTTGCAAAACAACTTGGTGAGTCCACATGTGCGACCTCCAGTGAGGGACGGTCCAATAATTTTGAGAGCTTCAGATTCCACAGAATCCATGGCACACATGTGAAGCTGGTGCGCCTTCCCTTAGCGGAGAGTAGTACTTGTAGACTGGAAGTGGCTCATTTTTCCAAGGAAAGACTTGGGATCGACTGAGGTTGCCCAGTCTGCGGCTGGCTTTGGAGGCCAGCTTTGCTACGTGGTCGCCCCAAGAAAGGTCACGACTGATGATGAGGCATAGAATTTCAAGAGACCGAACGAACCTCTTCCGGTGGATGACCAAGGAAATAGATAGGTGTGTTCCATTTGATGACGATTTCAATGCAACAGGAAGAGACTGGGATTTTTCAGGAATTTTGGCTCAAATTCTCCTGTTACTCCCATTTACAAACCACAACGTGCTCACATGCCAGCATTGTCGAAGGAAATAGCTTTTCTGGTTAAATTGATTTGAACCAGCTTCAAGCTTTAACCTAATAACAAAGCAGCTGTCCTTTGTTATTTCTTTATGAACCTTACTCATGTACACCCTTAAGTGAATATCCCTTTGACTTTTTTTTCCATTTTACTGTTTGTTTTTGTTTTATTTTATTTTCCTGCCATTCACAGGAATTCATCTAGTAAGGGCTTCGGTCACGAATTTGCCGATGCTGCGGCAGCGTGCAATGGCCGAGTGTTTGCACATCTGTGTGGAGCTACAAGCTGGAGCTATTCAATCGATTGCGGGATCGGCGTTGCACTATGCACCTCGTACCAACCAGCTGGCCGTGGGATTTGAGAATGGCGTCTTTCAACTTTGGGATATGAGCTCTTTACAACAAGTGTAAGAGGAACTTCTGTTCTCTCACCACATTGTTGTGGCATTGTAATTTTTCTTGAGTGTTGGACTATCTCTGCACCACACAGTGTTGAGTGTGAGTACCAGAACCCTCTCATGATGACAAACCCTTACCTATCAGCATCCCCCCATCCCCCTTTCTTGATGAAGACTTTCAAAAAAACAAATTTTAATACAAAATCTAGGGTCATGGAAGAGCCTTGTCACAGAGGGTAAAATGGCAGTGGACTGACGGTGCGGTAACCGTTTGACACGAGCAACGGAATTAATTGACGAAGACGAAGATTGAGACACAGGCACAAATCGCAATTTTCAAGTAAGAGGGTTGGGTTAGGTTCGGTAATTTTTTTTTTTTGCATACATTGTCGAGGCTCGTATGAGAGCTAATATACAACGCACAAGAAGGGCAGGAGACGAGGGGTGGGAGAGTGAAGGACAAAACAGTGACATGAGGAGATCTCTGGAAGGGAGAGGGATTGGGCTGGGTACATGGGATATACAAGATGGATACCACAGGGACTTTCAGGACCTTGCATGACAGGGAACTTTCAGGAAGGAAAGCAGGGAATTTGAAGGAGGTGGGTTTGGGGTGGATTAACGGGGGTAGATAAGATCGTGGTTTTGGATGGGGGAAGCTAAGAGGTTGTGGTGAACAGCTGTTTTGAAGACCTGGAGGGAAGAGTGGGATTGAACAGAGTGAGGGAGTTTATTCCAAAGGTGGGGGGAAAAAAAGAGGAATGAAAGAGTGAAGGTGAGCAGTGATTCGTGATTTTGGTAGTTTTACCAGAAGGGGCTTGCTGGCGGACCTTGAGCGCCCTGCGAAAATATGGGGGGGGAGGGGGACATGTCGCAGACAGAGAGGGGGGGTGGGGTGGGCGAGACCGGAGAGGAGACTGTAGAAGACAAAGACCAACGACCTGCCTGCGGTGACAGAGTGAGAGGCCCAAAGACTCAGCCTCACCGTGGAGATAGCAATGATCCTAAATGCCTTGGTTTCCATAGCGTGAAGCCGAGAAAGGTGAGAGGCAGGAGCACCAGCCCAGAGGGGAGAGCAGTACTCTATCAGGCTGCGGACGAAAGCTTTGTATGTAGTCAGGAGCACAGGTGGTCCGAGGAAGGACTTTGCATGACGAAGGATTCCCAGTCGGCGACTGGCTTTGGAGGCCAGGTTGGAAATGTCGCTTTCCCAGGAAAGATCATGGCAGATAGTGAGACCCAGAAGTTTGAATGAAAGGACTTCTTCCAGTGGATTGTTGAGATAGTAGATGGGGAGGGGGGGGGGGGCTTCCAAATGGTCCTTTCAGAGAGACAAAGTGAGAGTGTGAGATTTGTCAAGATTGAAAGACATGTCCCATATGTTGGACCAATTTGTGATTTTACCCAGATCTGCAGAGAGCGAAGAAGCTGCTGCTTGCCGATCTGAGGGATGACAGATCGGCAGAGGGTGGAGTCATCAGCAAAGAGATAAAGAGGATTTGCCAGAGTCAAAGAGATCATTGATGAAAAGCAGAAAACGAACAGGGCCCAGAACACTGCCTTGATGAATTGCAGCCTGGACAGGAAGAGGGGATGAGAGAACTCTATTTCGGGCCACACATTGGCTGTGACAGGAGAGGAAGTCTGCGAGCGGTGAGTGGAGATGGCCTTGGATACCATAAGAAGAGAGTTTGGTGACCAGGGCAGGGTGCCAGACTGTATCAAAAGCACGCGATATGTCTATGGATATGGCTCTGATTTCATGTCTGGCATTGAGTACCTCCATTGATTGTTGGGAGGGCAGAAGCAGCATATCCAGGGTAGAGTGACCTGGTCTGAATCCAAGTTGATGATCAGACATGAAGCCATTAGAGAAGAGGAAGGATTTAATGTCTGAAGCGATGATGGATTCCATAACCTTGCTGATGATTGGGAGAAGGCTGATTTGTTTGTAGTTGCAGGGATCTGTTTTTGCACCTTTTGTTTTATGCAGGGCGGTAATGTTTGCTGATTTTCAAGCAGATGGCAGATGACCTTGAGCAAATGAGAGGGTGAATAGAACAGAGAGAGGGTGAGCAAGAGCAGCAGAGCACATTTTTATGACATGTGGGCTAATGCCGTCTGGACCGGTTGCAGAATCTGAGTCGAGGTTTGACAGCAAACTCTCCACCTTGTCAGCAGAAAAGGACACAGAGTCCAGGGACAGCTGGGTGTGACTGGGTTTGGTGGGTGCAGAAAGTGATGGGTTTCGGACACAAGATTAAGATGCAAACACCGAGTTGAGGCCTTCAGACTTGTCACGTGCGGTGTCAGCAGTGTGGCCATTTGGTTAGGTTAATGGTGGTAAATATCTTGAGTAGGGATGGGGAATACCCTGACAGTGGTACACCGTGTGCTCGAAGTCCTGGATGGCAGACTGTGTTTGAACCCTCTGAGGAAGGTGGATCCAAAAATTGGAAAAAAGGGGAACAAAGAAATGGAAGTATGTGGAAAGCCTTAATTTTTTTATGCATCCGCCGACTAAGTCGCCGGAGGCATTATGTTTTCAAGTTGTCCATCCGTGCGTCTGTCCGTCTGTCCGAGATAGGTTTTCGTTAATTTGATAACTTAAGAACGGCTGAAGGGATGTTAGTCATACTTGATATAAGTATGTATAATGATGCAAAGATGAACTGGTTAGATTATGGGGTCAAGAGGTGAAAGGTCAGAGGTCCCTTTAGGTAAAAATTCTGTCACTGAGCTAACATGTGAACCAATGATGGGATTTTGATTAAACTTGGTACTGTGTAAGTAAATATTATGATGCAAAGTTGAACTGATTAGATTTTGGCGTCAAAGGTTAGAGGTCATGTCAGGGAAAAATGTGAAACTTGAGAATGGCTTAAGGGATTTGAATTAAACTTAGTACAAGTATGTATAATGATGTAATAATGTTGATGTCGCAATGTGAAGGAGTGCCATTCGAGTTTTTAGTGTGGTGTAATGGTTAGAGCGTCCACTTTAAGTCCAAGTCTGTGAGACTGTGAACCCTGGCCAAGTCAAACCAAAAAATTGTGTGTGCTGCTTCATTGTTTGACATTCAGCATTTAAAAGGTTAGAGAACAGGCAATCCCCATAGGTTGGAGTCCATCGGGAGGAGGAAATTCCTCCTGAGGAAATGCCCTGCCGAGTGCGGTGAGAAAGGCAGCGCATTGTTGTGATGTCATTGGTACTCAGAGCATCCTGGGAAGTGAGGGCACTTCCCCCAAACTCAGTGGCTGTGTTTGTCTTGTCTTACGGTCGTGTGTTTGTGTTTGTTTGTTATCTGCTCCACAACGATGCTTACTCCCTGCATCTTCTTCTCCTATTCCCTTTATAAGGGGTGAGGTCCGATGGCACTATACTCCTGCCCTTCCTTGACCACGATACTCCTCCAGCCCTCTCTCTCCTCAGCTAACTCTCTCCACTCTCCAACCACCTCTACCTTATGGATATCCCTCCTCAGACAATCCTCCCTTCTCAACTGCAGTCCACCTCTTTTTCTCCGACCTTGCTCCCTCAACCTCTCCGCTGTCTTTGGCATTCTCTCTTCCCCCATCCGCACCAAGAGTGCAGCCCATCTCAGCCGGCATTTCACCAATCCCCCCCCCCGTCAAACTCATCTGCACACCAATCTCCTCCCTCAGTTCATCCATCCTCCTATCCACCCTCTTCATTCCCACAATCCTCCTGACCCAGTTGTTCTTGCAAACCTGCAACCTCTGTTGTCTGTCAGTGCCATTGTCTCCAGACCGTAAAGGTCGGCCAGTGTTCCACGTGACAACAAAACCTTCTCTTTCAATTTTCTTGATATCTTGCTGTCTGCCATTATTTCCTACACACATTTGCACACACCTGTGTATCCTCCTCTGCATCTCTGCCTCAGACTTATCATCCCTGGTAACTGTTCCTCCCAGATACTGAAACCTATTTCCTGCCTGATCTCCTTCCCCTCTAACCTGATATTAATTTATTTTTTCTGCTGCCTGACCCACATCACCTTGGTCTTCTCCTTGCTCATCTTCAGCCAATGCTTCCCAAATGCCTCCTTCCACTCCCCCATTACTTCCTGCATCTCCTGTTCACTCTCCACCACAACAGCCAGATCGACTGCATGCAACGTCTTCCCCATACTCCCCCTCAAGCTCACCTTCCTGCTTCCCAACTCCATCACCATGATAAACATGAGTGGGCTGATAGAGCTTCCCTGTCTCAAACTGATATTCACACTGAACTCTTCAGACATCCCAGGACCAACCAACTTTCTTGCCTTTTACATCCCTTCCACCAACCTAACTTCTGCTTCCGGCACTCCCATCCATCTCAGTGTCGCCATCACCATCTCATCTCTCTTGGGACAGTGTTGTCGGCTTCCTCCAGGTCCACAAATCTCAATGCCATCTCACCTTGCACCTCCAACTTCTGCTCCACCAGATGTCTCAGCAGAAACATCCCATCCGTCGTCCCCCTACCCTTTCTAAACCCCGACTGCTCTTCTCGGTCTCCATCTTCACCCTCTTCCTTATCCTCCCATACAGAATCCTCTCCAGCACCTTCATTATGTGACTTGGGAGCGTAATGCCCCTGAACTTCTCCGGATCTTGAACATCGTCCTTCCCCTTCTATATTGGCACTATTAACCCTGCCCTCCACTCCTCTGGAATTGAACCCTCTTCGTACATATGTTTAACAGCCACTTCGTCCAACCGACTCCGACTCCTTCCATCTGTACACACTTCATCAATGTCTGGCACTCTTCCCTTCTTCGTCCTCTTCAATCCCGTCCACCCTTCCTCCTCTATGATCTCCACCAACTCTGCTTTCCCCTCTACGTGCACTGTAGCTCCAGCTCACCGTTGCTTCCTCCCCGGTTCAACAGCCATATGAAATGTTCTTCCCGCACCTTCAATGCTGCCCCCTCTCTGTCACTAGCCTCCTTCCAGCATCCTTAATCACCAGCCACCCTCCCGGTTTTTTCATATCATTTCCATCCTTTTCCAACTTGTTGTACACCTCCTCTTCCACATCATTACTTGCTATATCACCCCGCTCTGCCACTTCCACTTGTGCGTTGAAGTCCTCTGCAATTCACAGCATCATATCCAGCTCAACTATTCCCATCATCCTCTCCAGTGCATCCCTTAATTCCTGCTTCTCCACCCCAGTCATTGCCGTTTGTGGCCCATAACACAAACAATTTGCCTTTGTATCACCACCCATGCCATAACTCTCTGTCTTTCCTCTCTTTCCACCCTGACCACCTGCTTGCTGATCTCTTCCGATACTATTATTCCCACGCTATTACTCCTTCCATCCCCACCCACTTGCAACAGCTTGTATCCTCCTACCAACCTCCTCGCCCTGTCTCCTTTCCATCTGGTCTCCTGCACACACAACACTTCCAACCTTCTTCTCCTGAATCATCTCCATCACCCCGACTCTTCCCTCTCCCCTCCATTGATCAAACATTCAAACTACCTAGCTGAACCTCGCTTCTGAACTGCTGCCCACCTGGCAGAGCTCGTATCATCTCGATCTGTTTGGGACTCTCTGGTCATCATTCAGCAGTGCTGCCTGTGCAGACCTGCTGGACTCACTACCCTAGTGTGTTATCATTATCTTGTGTGTGCACATGCACACACTGCTCTTTCTCCACTCGCTCCTCACCTACCCCCCCCCCACCCACACCTTGGCTCTCCCACCACACTTGACTCCTCACCCCTACTCTCAAAGCACTCATCTGTACTCCCACCCCACTCACTCCTTCTTTTCCTCCCCCACCGATCCCCTTCCTTATGTCCCACTCTCCCCACGCTCCTCAATGCATTAAATTTCTGCTTATTCAGCTTACACCAAATTAATGCTTTTCACAAAAGTCAATCATTTCTCTCACAAAACTCAAATAATAACAAAAATCACGTTTCAAAAGACACTCAGTTCGACCCACACCCAGTTAAAAATTATATGTATGGCTGAGAAAATTGTATATGTATGGCTTAATTGTATCTCGTATGGCTGAGAGAGCAGGAGCTAGACCTGTCTTGGATGTGACGGCAACAGACCTTGTTCATTGTCCACAATCACGGGATATTTCATTAATGTGGAGAGATTTCGGCTCCACAGATTCCAAGAGTTGACATCCATTTTACACATTTTGGGAAGTTGGGAAAACACTTTATTTTGTGGCAATTTGATACGAATATGTGTGTGGCCAATGGCACAACAGCCAATGTGTGGCAAGTTATTTTTGCCAAGAACATATTGTTGCGGGTCGGGGGTCGGTGGCGAGAACGACCACGAGGTGGGGAAAGCTACGTCGTCTCCACCAGACTTCCTGGAATTGTAGGCCATCACTCCGGATAATTCCGTGACTTGGCGGGTCGCTGAACTGACCGTGGTCGCCAATATTTCAACTGCTTGGGTAGGGTCTATTTGTCTATAACCAATTTACCTAATTAACTACACGATTTCGACTACCGGGGAAGCCACGCCCTCGGCACGTCTTGCTCGAACCGGGTCGCTCTACCGACTGCGTACCTGACCGTCCAGCTGGGTACCTGACCGTCGGAGGAAGGGGGTGCTCCACGATGCGGCACCTGACAAAGGTCGTTGGTGTTGGACTCGTGGTTCGTGGTGGAGCTCAGGTGGTGAATAGCGGGGTCCATGGAAGGGGGGGGGGTGGTTAGGGTCGCTCTTTCCTTTCCTTGTTGATGGCCAGCAGACACGTTCGCCGCCTTCACGACCTTCTGCTCAACCCTCCACTTCAAAAGAACTGCACACTCAACAACAACCCCGTCAAAAACCTCCGAACAACCTTCGTAATAACCCCTTCGTAACAACCCCCCCAAAAAAAATCACCTTTTCCTCAGAGAGTGCTCGGGAATTCATGGACCTCCCTCAACGGGGCGGGCTCGCTCGAACAGACATCACTCCTCGCCCTGATTGGGCAGGCTCCCATGGACTCGCCCTTCCTGGGCAGGGTTTCGGCCCCTGCCGGGAAACCCCACCCACTCTTCCACGCGGGTTCGTACTTGTCGAGCAAGAGTATCAATGTTGCAAAGGTCGTCGTTAAAGAGTTACATCGTTTGTGGGAGTCGAGAAACCGAAACCGCGAGATCTTGCCTTGGCACGTCAGGGTGCGAGAAGGCAGCTGGTTGGTGGTGGATTGTGATGAGCTGAGGGGTCACGCAGATGGGATGGTTGTTTGATGGCTTGTTCGATGTAATAACCTAACTAAAAGAAATTGCAGCGCATGCCATTGATTCTCCCACGAGACAAAAGGAAGGGGATCTGACTGCACACATACTTAATATAACGACATAACTGACTTTTGGGACATCTGTATGTTGAATGCACATGGTTTCCAGATCCGTAACAATATCGAGCTGTTGATCTCAGGTTAAATTGGTTAGCCCACTTTGTTCGCATCTGAGTGCACAACTTTTGAGCCTGGGATCCCAGGTTAAAATCTCATATTCTATGTCAATTTGTCTATAGTCTACTATCTCTGTAGTTCATTTAAAACTACAGTATATTGAATTCATGTATCTGGCTTGTATGTTTTACATGTCAAGCTCAGCATGTTAAAATTGGTTGTTAATGACAGTTTGAGTCGATGGTTAGATGGAGGTGCTGTGTCATGGACATGTCTACAAGGTGAAGTGTTTATCACTTCATATTTTATGATGAAAGTTATTCATATGTAGTAATACTTTAAACAAAAGTGATAATTGAATAAGTTTGAATTAGGATATTGCATTGCTGTGTTGACTGTCTGGGCACAACTTTGTGGGTCCATTGATGTTGAGTAATCTACTGATGTGGACCTGCGACTGGGGTTGTGGATTTGCCGTTTGGAGAGGTTCTGGGCTTAAAGGATCGAAACCTCGATGAAGAATGGTGCCCAGCTGATGATCCAAGCAGTTGGGAAATCTGTAAATTGCTTATAAGTTAAGGTTATAACTTCAAATAAAATAGCGTGTGTGTGTGTGTGTGTGTGTGTGTGTGTGTGTGTGTGTGTGTGTGTGTGTGTGTGTGTGTGTGTGTGTGTGTGTGTGTGGTGTTATATATATATATATATATATATATATATATATATATATATATATATATATATATATATATATATATATATATATATAATATTGTTACGGCTGTGGAAATTTGCACAACACCAGAAAGGTCCTGAGATCAGTTATGCTGGTAAGTTTTTGTGCAGATAGTTTCCCACCGTTGTTTAGAGGGATATTATTCGTGTTCACCGGGCTGCAACGCTTTGAGATAGCCGTTTTTCTTTTCTCGAACATTATTTTGGACCAATCATCCCCCAACAACCAAATCGCCACCACCATCATTCCCAAACAACTACAACTCAAACACCACCACCTTCGCCTCTACCTCCACAACTCCACCCCGCAAACATCGATTCACCGCCATTCTCAAATGACACCCACAACAACCAAATCGCCACCACCAACATCGTTCCCAAACAACCACAACCAAACCACCACCACCTTCGCCCTTTTCCCTTCACTACCATCAACAACGCCACCCCGCAAACATCGCTTCACCTCCATCCTGGAGACAACGCCATCTTCACGCTGTCAGGACGAGCGCTCCGATGATTTCTACCACGTCCGCTTTGCCGGGGTCGGAGTTCACGCTATCAGGACGAGCGCTCCGATGATTTCTACCACGTCCGCTTTGCCGGGGTCGGAGTTCACGCTGTCAGGACGAGCGCTCCGATGATTCCCGTGACGTCTGCTTTGCCGGGGTCGGAGTTCACGCTGTCAGGATGAGCGCTCTGATGATTCCTGCGACGTCCGCTTTGCTGGGGTGAAAGGTCGCGCTGTCGCGGCAAAGCTTTGGTGAATTACACACATCGGCTCGGCCGGGAAGAAGCCGAGCTGTCGAGGCGAAGCCTCGGTGAATTTACACACATCGGTTCGGCCGGGACGAAGCTGCGCTGTCGAGGCGAAGCCTTGGAGAATTACACACATCGGCTCTGCCGGGTTCAGGGGTCACGCTGTCGATTGAGTGTTTTGGTGATTTCTACCACGTTGGATTTGCTGGGGTTGGAGGTCAAGGGTCAGGGGTCGATTCTCACTTCCCCGGCCCTATAAAAGGGTGAGCAGAACGGAGCTCAGGGCCAGTCGGTTTTACGGAGCTCGAGGCAGTGTCGAGAGACGTGTTGTTGGGTCGGTTCCCAGTGTTGGTGAACGGAGCTCGCAGTCACTGGTGGGGGAGACGAGCTCGCGATCAGTTACAAATCAGTCTGGGTTCAGTTTTCGAGAGACTGAGCTCAAGTCAGCCGGTTGTGTGGAGACGGTCGTGGTGTCAGAGCGAGAGTTGGTGAACGGAGCAGGGACGCGGAGAGGGGCTCGGAGGCAAACCAGAGGGCTACGTGGAGACCACAGCCAGTGAGAGTTTGCCGGAGTCAAGGAGGTCCAGGGTGCTCGTTCGAGCGTCAACTCGCTAAAAGAGCAATCGACTGGCTAAGAGGGCATCGACGTGCTGAGAGAGCATCAGCAATTCCTCCCATACCAAGCATCCACGCTGAGAGAGCGCTGGGAACCCGGTCCGTTCCGTGATGCCTGTAGTGTGGCGCGAGCCTGCGCATCTGGGTGGAGAACGCCGGAGAGAGCTCACTGCCCGAGGACAGGCGCGGCCACGCCAGGCCGTGGGGGAGTAGACGTCGCGACCTGCCCACCGTCGCGCCACCAGGGCGCGGGTAAGACCCTTCGGTCTCGTGGGCCTGACCGTTCATCCAGGCTCCACGTCACATTCGGTCCACGGACCTGTCTGCCACCCTTGTCTTTGGGGGTGGCTTTTCTTTGCTTTTTGTATAAATGCATGTGGTGGCGCCATCTAGGAAGTAGACTTGTTTAAGTGACTGTGTGTGCGAATAAAACGCTTTATTCGGTGGTAATTCTTTTATCTGCTTGCTTTGACTGTACATACGTGCATGATTCATTGCTGTGACTGTAAATACGTGCAATGTCTAATAAATGTGCTTATTGAACTGTTCCCCGTTCGTTGCGTCCTATTCCCTGTTTTGAAAGTGCAATCTTGCATCACGGAAGAAATTGGTAAAGGGTTGTAAGCACCCAGTAAACAGAATCACATCTGTCGGTCGGCGATAACACCGCTCAGTTATCACTGCAGCACGGGACGGACCGCTTAAGCGGTTTGTGTCCTTGGCCGACCTGCGGTGAGGTACGATTGCCCGGTCGACTACTCGCACAGGTACTTACGTAGGTCGAATTTGGCGAGCAACCCTATCCTGCGCGGGTGGGCAATTGGCACGATCGTGGTGAGGTTAAACCCCCACCCGTGACTATCTCCTGGCAGTAGTTCCAAGGAGGATCACGACTGAATTGTCTGACCGGTGGGCGACGCGGTCACGATTCGAGTTACGCGGCTGATCGCACGCCGGCGGCCGCGTATTCGCAACAATATATGTATGTATGTATATATATATATATATATATATATATATATATATGTATATATATGTATATATATGTATGTATATATATATATATATACATACACACGAGGGCCAGTCAATATGTAACCTTAAAATGGCGATATAAATTTGAGAATGTAATGTGTGTAGTTGTTGATGACATATGTTATATCTATGGGTAAGAGTCATGTTTTGCCTGTTTTAGATCAGGCAACATTGAGCGCATGACGTCAGTAGAGCAGTTCCAAGGTGGTGGCTCCCTTCGAAGCTTTCACCAGGGAGGAGCAACGTTCTGTCATCCGTTTCAAGGGAAGTGAGGGTGTGTATCCCAATGAAATCCATCGCACAATGAAGATGCAATATGGTGATGCATGTTTATCGCTGCAGCAGGTGTACGACTGGGACAGGAAGTTTAAAAGTGGAGTGTCCAGTGTGGCAGACGTTGCTCGCTCGGGCTGACCTCACTCAGCCGACACACCAGAAATGGTTGTAGGAGTTGAGCGTGTGCTTATGGAAAACCGATGCATTACGCCGGATGAAGTGGTCTCCCAATTGAACATTAGCCATGGTATCACACACCATATCATTCACTACGTGCTGGGGTCCCACAAAACTGAAAGAACTCTGCTATTAAACTTCCTGTCCCTGTCGTGCACCTGCTGCAGCGATAAACATGCATCACCATATTTCCTCTTCATTCTGTGATGGATTTCATTGGGATTCACACCCTCACTTCCCAACAAACAGATGACAGAACGTTGCTCCTTCATGCTGTCTGCTTCTAAGGGAGCCACCACCTTGGAACTGCTCGACTGACGTCATACTCTTCATGTTGCCAGATCTAAAACAGGCAAAACCTGACTCTTACCCATCGATATAACGCATGTTGTCCACAACTACACACATTACATTCTCAAATTTATATCACCATTTTAAGGTTACTCATTGACTGCCGTGTGTGTGTATATTTTATGTCTGGCGTTCTTCGTGGACTACGATGCAGTAATTGGTCTTCATTTTGAATTTGATACAGGCCTCTCATTTTTTAAATTTGGAGATGTTGGTATGAAAATGCTGCTCCAGGCAAAAAATTGTGACGTGTACCAGTGATTGCAAAATGTGTGCATTATAATTTGTTTCTTGATGTCTCACATCATTGCTCCTCTGATGGTGAGTGTGTTCTTTAAACCAAACCCAAGATTACCAAGTCATCATTACATATCTCCGCTACCGAAGGTGTACCTCTTGTATTGTGCTCCTTGAAAATGCAAATCGTATTTTGTGCTGTTCTTTCAGTTTCCAGAGCAACCTGCCCAAGGCGACGGTGTGTGCTTTTGCTCTGCAGGAGCCTGAAAACGATCCTCGGAATTGCTGCTACTTGTGGACTGTGCAAACACTTCCTGGCATGTATGGAGATCTGTTGTTCATTGTGCACACTTTTGAATCACGACGTAAACCTTTTACAGGGAGATAACATTAACGCATGTTTTCACATCAATTTTGATTTGAAATCGAATAAAAATAAGTCGAGGAAGCAAAAATGGTGATTGCTAAATTTTTGCTGCTTTACACAACACTTCCTTCTTGGTCGATCGGAGCAAGTCTCCACTCGACCAGGTATTTTATTTTAATGTTTTTTTTTTTCGTATTTGTTCAAAACGCTCCGCTTTGAGGCGTAACTTTTTGATGAGCCACTTTACTTCTCTGGTTTCCTTCTAAATAGCATGGTCGTTGCTGTGCCATGAAACTTTACGAGTGTGAAGTCTGTTATTTATTTTTGTCGAAATTGGTGGAGTATTAAAATTTTGGCTTTTGGTGAATTTTCAAATGTATTGCTACTTTAAGTGGAAGGTTGTATTAAAAATTTATTAATTATTTATTTGTCTCACCTTTCCCAGCAATAAAGAGATCATCTTGCACATGTTCCAGATGGAATTTAAAGAACGTACCAGCTCAAGTGCAAACATTTTCTACAAGGTTTGCATTATTTATTGTTATGAGTATTTTTTTTTCTCCAAGCAGCATGAAAATGTAAAATTTTAGTATCAATAGAGAAGTTCAGAATGAAAGAAACTGGCAATTTATGAAGTGTATATGTAAAACTTGAGTTTTGGCCCACAGTTTGCTCAAAACTCTAAAGGCTTGCTTTGTTGTGAAGTTTGTGCTCAAGTTTGGGGATATTTTTTTCATGTTGAGATGTTTCGGTTATTACCTCTGCCGCCGAAGGCGGACGGAGATTGTTTTCATCCCGTCTTTTTGTTTGTTTGTTTGTGTGCTGGATTTCTCAAAAAGTTTTGGATGTATTCTGATGAAACTTGGTGAGCAGATTGGGGTTGGGTGTGTGACAAAGCCAAATTGATTAGATTTTGGTGAAGATCTGAATCCGGATCTGATTTTTAAAATTTTTATTTGAGGTTATTCTTTCAAAATTGAGAGATAAGGCTTAACCAATATGTAGCACGATATCTCAAAAAGTTGTGGACGGATTTGGATGAACTTTGATGGACAGGTTGAGTGTGCGACAAGGATAAATTGATTCAATTTTTGGTGAAGATCCGAATCCAGATCTGGATACCAGAATTTTTTAATATTTAAAGTGATTCTTCACCATTGAGAGATGGGGCAAAAACAATATACTGGGTAACATGATCTTTCAAAAATTTATTTGGCCCGATATGTTCTACTGGATCAGCCATTGCGTGGCATATACACTACATGGCCAAAGTTTTGGACACCTGCTCGTCCAACATCTCATTCCAAAATCATGGGCATTAATATGGAGTTGGTCCTCCCATTGCTGCTATAACAGCCTCCACTCTTCTGGGATGGTTTTCCACTAGATATTGGAACATTGCTGTGGGGATTTGCTTCCATTCAACCACAAGAGCATGAGAGAGGTCAGGCACTGATGTTGGGCGATTATGTCTGGCTCGCAGTCGTCGGCGTTCCCAAAAGGTGTTCGGGGTTGAGGTCAGGGCTCTGTGCAGGCCAGTCAAGTTCTTCCACACCAATCTTGCCAAACCATTTCTGTATGGACCTCGCTTTGTGCACGGGGGCATTGTCATTCTGAAACAGGAAAGGGCCTTCCCCAAACTGTTGCCACAAAGTTCGAAGCACAGAATTATCTAGATTGTCATCGTATGCTGTAGCATTAAGCTTTCCATTCACTGGAACTAAGGGGCCTAGCATGAACCATGAAAAACAGCCCCAGACCATTAGTCGTCCTCCACCAAACTTTACAGGTGGTACTATGCATTTGGGCAGGTCGTGTTCACCTGGCGTCCACCAAACCCAGATTTGTCCGTCAGACTGCCAGATGGTGAAGAGTGATTCATCACTCAAGAGAACGTGTTTTCACTGCTCCAGAGTCCAATGGCGATGAGCTTTACACCACTCCTGCCGATGCTTGGCATTGCGCATGGTGATTTTAGGCTTGTGTGCGGCTGCTTGGCCATGAAGTTTCAAACCCATTTCATGAAGCTCTCGACGAACAGTGATTGTGCTGACGTTGCTTCCAGGGTCAGTTTGGAACTCGGAAGTGAGTGTTAGATGATTTTTCCGTGCTACGTGCTTCAGCACTCGGCGGTCCCATTCTGTGTGCTTGTGTGGCTTACCACTTCGTGGCTGAGCTTTTGTTGCTCCTCGACTTTTCCACTTCACAATAACAGCACTTACAGTTGACTGGGGCAGCTCTAGCAGGGTTGAAATTTGATGAACTGACTTGTTGGAACGGTGGCATCCTATGACGGTGCCACGTTGAAAGTCACTGAGCTCTTCAGTATGGCCCATTCTACTGCCAATGTTTGTCTTTGGAGATTGCATGGCTGTGTGCTTGATTTTTACCCGTCAGCAATGGGTGTGGCTGAAATAGCCGAATCCACTAATCAGAAGGGGGTGTTTGCATACTTTTGGCCATGTCATGAACATGCCCTTGTAGTGCCCTTGTAGTTATGATCTGTGTTTGTTTGGTTAATACCTCGTATCTTACTTGTGTATTCCCTATTACATGCTATGATATCATCAAAGACAGTCTTTAGGACTTTAGGTGAATTGATTCATAATTTTGATGTGAGCCGTTGTCCAAATAGGTTGCATTAAAAAAATTATATGCAGGTAGGTATTCAATGAAGAGCAGAATTATGGGGTGACGGATTGATGGACAAGATCGCTCAAAGTGAACTCTGATGTCAACAAACACCTGCATCACAGTTCAAGGAGAGAAAATTTTGGGAGAAGGATGAGAGCAGAGGTTTAACTGGTGAAGTAAAGCTAACATGAGAGATCCTCATGAGTCTCTTTGCAACAGACCTGAAATATGGGAGGGAAGAGCTCGAGACAGCAGATTCAGAAGATAGTTCCACAGGTGAGAAGAAAGCATGAAACAATTGAGTGAAGCATTGAGTTTGGGCTTTGAGAGGGTAACAAGAAAAGGGTTTTTGGCATAGTGCCTGTAACCAAAAGGGGCAGCAGCTGGATGGAGAAGTGAGAGGACAGAAGGAGCAAGACAAGAATAGAGCTGGAGAAATAAAAACAGAATGGTCTTCAACCTGTCTACGGTGAACAAGAATCAGACCCAGAGACCACTTCCTGGTGTGAGATTGCGAAGACGTGGAGGTCCTTTAGATGCCACATCTTCAAGGGGTGGATACGAGGGGCATCGCAGGATGGGAAGCAGTGGCACTGGTCCATAGTGACGGGCCGGATTCCATGATATTCTGCATGAATGCTTTGTTCATTGTTTTAAGCTGAGGAAGGCTTGGCTCTGCAGAGAAGTATGAAAGGCTGATTGGCTTTGGATTCAAGCTTCGAGATATGATTTGACAAATACAGGTTATAACTGATGGACACCCTGAGGCTTCAAAGACTACCATTACCAGAAGTTGGTCACAGAAGTAAACGAGAAGGGCACTCGGTAGAGCGTATACCTCTGCCATGCTGATTTGTTTACGTTTTCTATCCCACTGATAGGCCGGATCTGGATTCAGATTGAGCTGTGAGACTGACCCTAAAATTTAACTGGCTTGCTCTTGTCACCTAACCAACCCATCCACCAAGTTTCGCCTGAATCAGTCTGTAACATTTTGAGATATCCTGCTATATGTCGTTTTGGCTTCATCACTCAATGGTGAAGAATCGCTTAATATTCTCTGATCTGGATCCAGATTCGGATCTTCACCAAAATTGAATCAATTCTTTCTTGTCACACACCCAACATGCCTACCAAGTTTTGTGTGAATCCGTCCACAACTTTTTGAGACATCTTGCTATGTATCGTTTTTGCCTCTACCTCTCAATGGTGAATAATCACTTTAATAATTCCAGTATCTGCATCTGTAGCCAGATCTTCACCAAAATCTAATCAATTTGTCCTCATCACACTCCTAATCTGGCCACCAAATTTCATCTGAATCCGTCCACAACTTTTTGAGATCCTGCACACAAACATACAAACATAGCAAGACAGACGGGTGAAAACATAACCTCCGTCCACCTTCGGTGGGTGGAGGTAATTTGGGGCTTTGTCTGCTGTTCTGCACTGATGGACAAAGTGAGAAGGGTCTTTCTTGAATTAAAATGCTTGTTCCAGGGAGATGACCAGTTACTTATCTTTTCCATCTCGACAGAGGGATGCTGCCACAGTTGGCGGAGGGGTGCGAAAATATTCTACAAAGTGATGATGTCTTCCTGTGAGGAAGATGTCATCGATTTTATATAAAGTGGTATTCGTCCCAGAACCCTACCTTCATTGACACCAGCTTTTTGCCATCCGGCATCAGATTGTGTTTGGTCCAATGCAATGCATAGCTTCCAAGCGTAAAAGACATTTGATATCCAGTTTATGAAGGAACCCTGGATACCGTTAGCTGAAAGTTTGTAAATCAGAATCGTATGCTAAACAGAATCAAATTCACCTGAGATGTCCATTGAGTTAGCCTTGGCATCTTGTTTTAGATCAAAGGCATCCACCCACACAAAACATTTTCCTTGGAAATGGCGTGGGCAGAAACAAAAGTTTTGGTTAAAGATCAGTTCGAGAAAATATGAGTTTTGAAGTCTGCTGCTCTGATCATTTCCATGAGTTTGCTAATAATGGAGAAGGGTCTGACTGCTCTGTAGTTGAGGGTCAGTTTTGGCATCTTTTGGGGTTCACACAGTCCTGGAAAATTGAGAAAATTGTGCAAATATAAATAATCCAGTCGGCCCCCATTCGGAATTGTTAATTCCATCTCGGTTTCTCAACAATTTCAACCTCCCCACCCCCATCGGTCTCTTACCAGTGTTAACCTCCCCCAGGGAGTTACCATTTAAGCCGCACAAAAATGGTTTCTCGGTCTCGTCTGGTCTGGTGGATCAAATACAATGATCAAATAAAAATACATACAATTCTACTTAAAGATGGCACCACACACTCAGACGAAAATAAACCCAGATGTATGGCAAAGGACCCCCGCAGCCAGAGAGGGATGAGAGCTGAGGTCGCAGTTCTTTGGGGTTCCTGAATGTTAGAGGGAAGGGATGCTCCGTGGTGCGGCACCTCTCAATGGTCGTGCGGCTCGGTCCACGGCCGCACGCGTGGAGACTGTGTCTGCAAAGGAGCCCGGATCGAGTAGAGCGGAGTCTGAGGCGGGGATCATGGCTGCAGACAGGACCCAACAAGAGACCCGGTCGAGGTCTTCCCAGCTCTCTCACACTCAAAACGAACGACCTCCAAAGAGCACAACCACTCTATGACCTTCCTCCTTTCTTTCGCTACCAGCCGACGAACTGCCTCACTCCAACGCTCCTCACTCCTGCGCTCCTCACTCCAACACTCTCAGGGTTGCTTTGTAATTTATATATCTCCCTCAGCGGGGAGGGGCCTTGGTGAATCTGACGTCACTGTCCGCCCTGATTGGACGGGGCTTCTATGGGTCTGCCCTTTCTGGGTGGTGTTTCGGCCATGCCGGGAAGCCCGCCCACTCCACGCATGTCTGGATGCGCCAAAAAGGTACTGCGCAAAGATTCTGCCTCGGAAGGCGAGAAGAAGGTACTGTGGTTCATAATGGAGGGGATATAAAGATTTATTAATCTCACTAAAAAAACATCGCAGCGCACCCCAGTGTCTTTCCCACTTCACACAAGGTAGGGATCTATCTGCACATATACTTAATGGAATAACTAACTTCGGGCCAACTGTATGTCTTGTATGCATACAGTTCCTGGAACCGTAATATATATACAGTGGTACCTCTATTTACGAATGTCTACATACGAATGTTTCAGGTTACGAAGCGCCTGAACGGGAAAATATTGCCTCTAGTTACGAAGGCGTTTCAGGATACGAAGTCAAAAATACAGTACAGTACGCGCTGCTTTTCGGTGCTCCCAGAGTTTCCCGAACGTAAACAAACTTGTAGCTGCTCTGCCATTGGCTATCGCCTAAAATCTGCCTGGCAACCCTTTGCGTATGCGTGTATCCCAGCATGCTCTTCATGTCCCCGTCCCACTCTGTAAATATAGTTATACTGTATACAGTCTACGGTCCCGCTACGAAGTGCTCGGACAGTGTTACAGTACAGTACGCGTGTGGATTACAGTAACTTTTATTCACAATGGACCCCAAGAAAGCAATGAAGAAAAGTGGACAAGGAGAAAAGAAGAAGAAGAAGAGTTTTTCTGGCCATACAAACAAAGCAAGAGATAATAGAAAGGTATGAAAAGGGGATGCGTTTGATTGATCTCGCAAAAGAATATGGACGTAATATATCTACGATCGGCACGATAATAAAACAAAAGGAAGCCCTAAAAGCTACGGCTCCTTCCAAAGGCCTCTCTGTCATTTCCAAGAGGAGGTCGGCAGTGAACGATGAGATGGAGAGGTTGTTACTCGTGTGGATAAAGGAGAAAGAGATCGCTGGTGACACAGTGACAGAGGCCATAATTTGCGCAAAGGCAACCGCCATCTTCACTGACCTCGTGAAGGAGGATACAGGCGAGGGAAATTCGGCGCAGTTCGTAACGAGAATAGCAGTTAAAAGGTAAATGAATATTTTTATTATTTCCTTTATTCTTTGTTTTTTACATTATGTGCCTCTCGTTTTATGTTTATTGTGCGGTAATCTAATTTTAACATGTATTTGTTTCATGTTCTGATGCATTTTTATGATTTATTAAAAAAAAAATGTCCGAATTTTGCGGGGCTTGGAACGGATTAGCGCATTTACATTCAAAAGGCGTCTCTACTTACGAAGGTTTCAGGTTACGAAACTACTCCCAGAACGAATTAAATTCGTAAGTAGAGGTACTACTGTATATATATATATATATATATATATATATATATATATATATATATATATATATATATATATATATATATATATATATATATATATATACACACACACACACAATTGTAAATCGGCAACGCTGGGGTGATAACTGAGACATGTAGTGCGTATTGTACATATCTCCCCGTTGACACTACTCTTCCCATCTCCACGTCAACACTGCATCGTAATCAATTCCTTTGTTTTCGGGTGCAGTTATTGCCCTTCGTGGTTTTTAGCAATGAATCCCAAGAGGAAAATTGTTGCTCGTGGTCAACCAAATGCAAAAACGTTGAGGAAAGTGTGATGTCTTTGACACAAAGTGGAAGTTTTGGATAATCTTGATTGAGGCGAGAGTGCACCGGCGTCACTGGGCAGAGACATGGTGTTAACGAGTCGTGGTGGGCGAAATTGATTCTTCAGTACGCGATTCTCAATTCCAGCCATGGAATCGAAAGTAATCAAGTCGTGAAACGGAATTGACGTCAATTCCAAGTACTTCCTACTTCCTAGAAAGAGTGCTTTCTGGAGGAAATTTTTTTTCTTACCCTTCAATTGACATATAAACTCACTGGTAAGGCTCGCTAACAGACCGGGACGGGAAACAAACCGACGGAGAAATATACAAGTCTTAGACATTCTAACAACCTGTCCTTCAAGGGGTTCAGAAGAACAATTTGGAACTATTGGTATTTCCTCCCCCTCTCTTGACTGCTCATTCTACATGCGTCTCTGCTGTTCATTTTGTGTCCTGTTTTGCGACCTGTTTTTTCTGTTACGTCCTGATCTGTTCAGTGTGCTGGCTCTTCCACGAGCCTCGACTATGGATACAAAAAAACAAAATGTGCGGTGCGGATTCCTCAAGACAAAAACACATGAACCAATATGCTGATAAATGTGATTGTGAAAGACAAGCAGCCTATATCTGTGGTTGACGACTTTGGACTGTAAATATGACCTCTTAAGTTGTTGCACAATCATGTGAAATATGCTTCCTGAAATGTCTTGAGAAATCAGGTCAAAGCTTGCTTGGGATGATTCATGCTGCTACTTGTATTGCCCTCACTACACGCATCTGGACATCTTCTCAAACCCAGATGTATATCGCTGTCACAGCACACTTCCTTGACAGCAATTGGAATTTGCATGCTGTTGTTCTTGGCACGTTGCAGAAAAAATCGAATTCCCCCATGTCCCCAAACCATATATAAAGAAAACGAAAAGAAAAAAAAAAATACTATGAATCGCACTCGATTCCATCGATTCCTCAAAATAAGTATTTGGAATCCAATAGACCCCAAAATTCCCAGAATTGCCCATTCCTATTTAACGAGTCCAGTTTAAGCCTGGTGTTGGCTTAATGATTAAGGTGGCTGGCTTAAAATCTTAAGATCTTGAGTTTGAGCCCCTGTCGGCTGTTCAGGTTGCACAAGATGGGGTTGACTCAGCCTGTCATCTCTCTGAGATCAGCGAAATGAGTACCAGTGTACTGGTAATAGAGGGCACTGATTCAGCGACACAGCCGCACCTCCAGAAAATGATGCAACCAGCAGCTGCAGGCTGCACACGATAGCTCGCTAACGAGTGCAGTATCCACCAGGTAAAGAAATGCGCAGAAAACGTAAGGGGATGCGAATGCTCTGGTTTTGCATTGTGAGCGAGGGTGATTCCGGTAAACTGCTCCAGTGCATAATGCATGAGTATTTATAGGTGAGAGGAAATGTAACCCCCCCCCCACCCCTCAGTCACACTTCTACCCTCCCATGTGAAAACAAGGGTTTACTGAAGTCCAAAAATCCACCTCATATGCAGAGAGCATAATTTGTAAGATTCAAATTTTAATGAAAAAATAATGATAAATATTAATTTGCAGTTTACACGCTCCATGAAAGTAATCTATGTGACAGAAGCTAGTAATTAATGCTACAAAAGGTACAACTTGGAATGGTTCTGTGGTATAACATGCTAAGCTAGTACATTTTGTCTCTCGGTTTCCATGTATTTATGAAATATTCAATGGCATATGGAATAATAGAAAACAAACAAGGTTTGATTCTTGTTCTTGTGGTTTATTCCAATGTCACTTGTTACATAAAACATTTGTATTAAAAGTCCTGGAAAACTCCTGGAAATTTGGTCTTGCATGGCTGTGTGAACAATGCATTCTTCTGAATTGGGATAATGGGGACCATTTTCAATACAGCTATGGCCAATACAGGTGGCCCTCAGAAAATGACTTGTAGAAGAGCAAGAAGCAGGAGTCGAAAAGGCAGATCCAGTTTTTGAGAACGAGGGCACATATACAACAGTGAAGGAGTCAAAAGAGGTTAGGAGGTTCTCTATCTTTGCATCAGGGGAGTTCACTCACTGCCAGATGTTTTCATTGTCTGATGAAGAAGTGTCGGACAGGTTTTGGAATCGAGGAATCGGAGACGTTGGCCTTTTCTTCAATGACAGAATTAAGGCAATCAGCCTTGTTCTGAACATTGTCCATCACTGTCCTATCCTTCACGAGCAAAGGAACAGCAGAGGGGCATGTTCCATCGACAGACGTAACCAGTTGTCACCTCACTTTTGTGTATGGTGAACGACCTGTGAGCTGGGACCTCAAAGTGGGCTTGATGCTCAATTATGTTGTGTCTGGGGTCAGAAACCATTTTTACATGCCTTGTGGAAAAATAGAAGGTTCCCTTCAGTGGGCTTGGCTTCGAGGAGGAAAAGAAAAGCTGCTTTCTGGCATTGCCTCAATGCATGAATCGTTTGATCAGTGACGAGATTTTAGCACAAAACTAGTGGTCTGCATGGGTGGCATAGAATAAAAACAAGAAGAAAATGGCCTTGAAAGATGAAAAGTTGCTGACGTTTCTGGCTTTACCCTCCGTCGAAGCGAAAGACCTTTTTGTTTTTCACGGCAGATAAATCGACCATTTCTTGTTTTTGGTGGCAGGGTAGTTTGAGACAGGGAGGTACGAGCCGATTTAGGAGAGAGTATTTAAGTTGAGAAATTAGTCCAAGTCTATGTCCAGAGATGGAGGAGTCAGTGGAACTGATGGTCGACTCTCAGCCAGACTAATGTGCCTGATTCAGCTGTCAAACATGGTGGTACCTTGGTGTGGATCCCCTGAAGGCCGCCAGGGAAGCATGTTTTTGGAGACAGACAGAAACCACATGCAAAATGTATATTAAGTGCTAATACATATATCCTGTTCCAGTATGTGTGAAAGTAGTTAGGTGTGGGAGGATAGTTCCTCCATCCTAAAAATCCAAATGAACATTTTGTTTGCATTCATGTTGTTTTTCTTGATTGTGAAATTTAATTCTTATTGATGCGAATGCTTCTAATGTTGTGAAATGCATGCTGTTCTGATGCACACAATGGATTTTATTGTTGCTCTGGTTGGTGTCTTCACGCCTTTTTGCGAGTACCAAGTTCCATTTTTGTTCTCCATCGTAATTTTGGCATGTCACTTTTCTGATGCAGGGTCTCAATATCTGCAAGCAACGTTACACCCAGATTCTTTCAGCAGAAGTGAGTGCTGAGCAGGGAAAGCATGCAGTGTGTTCTTTGCTCGGCTGCCATGTGGTGGAACGTTACCGGCACGGGTTTAGTGATGCTTCGTTGCGCGAAGAATGTAAGCCTCGTTACATGTGCAATATTGTTTTGTATTCCTTTTGGTTTTTAGGCTCCTGCAGTTTACACTTGTTTTTATCCATCGAACATTCATAGAAAATTTTTCCTCTTTATATACTTTGCCATATGTCGGATGCAGTCGCGTGATGGTTTTTGAATTGAAAGAATAATCCAGCCAAGAGCATTCCAGTCGTCGTACTCGAGTATCTATAAAATACTATGAGTATAAGAGATGTCTGTCTCTGTGTGTCGTCATTTTTCTTTCTCAGAGATGGCCAATCGGATCTTCATTAAACTTTGAGGTTCATCAGTGAGTGCTGCGGAGTGTTTTGGGCCAAAACATTTTTTTTAACAGCTCGACAGTGCCTAAGCCTTTGTAGCTACATGAAAGGAAATAGTAAATGATCCCCAAACCCCATTCCTTCGTGGGTATAGGGAAGTGTTTTAGGTCTCCACAAAAAAATAGAAGAAAAATAAAATTTGATTTATTCAAAATTCCAACAGGGTTAGAACAGCACAGGGCAACATCGGGTACCCCTGCTGGTACTGTATAGGGCAATGGTGCGTGCGTGCGATGTGCGTACGTACGTCCATCTGAAAATTGTTGAGAAACAAAAAACCAGCCAATCCCCACCAAATTTTGCATATGTTTTGGTTGTATCCAGGGTAACCTCTCTCCCTTCACGGGGAGACGACTTGCCAATGCTCCCAAAAGGAGTGGGAGTTTCTCGTCGTTTAAATGTTGTAGTATTGCTGCGGTATGTTTTGTAGTTGGTTATGCGATCGTAACTTTAGTAGTTGTAGTGAGGTAAAACTTATTGAGGTGTCTGGGATGTGAACTAAAATGACAAACGCTTGGATGAAGACCATCAGCAGTATTTATGGAATAACCAATGGAATGTTTCAAAAGGAACAAGAAACATGATTGTGGAATATTCGAGTCCAAGAAGTGGTCAAACAGAAGAAAGGAGCCTACATAAAATGGCAAAAGAGTAAAGATCCTGAGGGTAAACAAAATTGTAAACGTTTGAAGAAGGAAATAGTGATAGTAAGGAATATTGTATGAGTTTTGGGGGAAAAGCTTAAGCATGCAAGAAGGCAAGAATAAAAATGTCAAAATAGCCAGGCAGATGGTAAAGGATTGAAGAAATGTGGAAGTTGTTTTGAAAAATAAACAGACGTCTAGTTTAAAAAAGAAGAAGAAGATATCAATAAGGAATGGAAATCTTACTTTGAAAAGCTTTTGAATGTTTCAAAGGAATATGAGAATGACATGTATTGTTATGAAGTTGAAGGTCCAGAAGAAGATATATTTGAAGAGGAAGCTGAATCATCGATGACAAAATTATCGAAAGTCAAGGCAATGGGTCCAACTATATTCTTGATCAAATTTAGAGGTAGCTGCAGATATAAGAATCAAGTGGATGACGAAGTTGTGTAGAATTGGTTCCACAGAATTGATGGAGTGACCCCAGAAGAATGGGCAGATAGTACTATTGTGCCCTTGTTCAAGAGAAGGGGGTCTCTTTATTGTGTTCCTCTTACAAAGGAGTGAAACTGATTGAGCAGTGGCATTGAAGGTTTTTGAAAAGGCAGTTGAAGGAAGACTCAGAAATTTAAATATCAGCAACAACCAGTCTAGTTTTATGCCAGAAAGATGAACAACAGGGGTGATTTTATATTTTGAAGCGATACTCAGAGGAGTATTTCACAAATAAAAGGAAACCATCATGTTTTCATTGTCAAGATAGAGAAAGGCTCTCAGAATGCAACTCATGCCTTCTTCATTCATTTGCAGCACAAGGCTGTGGGATAGCATCATTGGCTGAGGGCATGGCTGTGTCGCTGCTGCAATGTCCTCTTGTGGTTAGGGCAGGAATTTGTCATTTGTCCGTGGTGCCGGCAATGGCCCGCTTACTCTTCGCGAAGGACACTGTGGGATCCCTAACGTCCACCAGCAAATACTGGCAGACGGGACGTCCGTTTAACGTCCATCCAAGGGACGGCACACACATTGAAGAAGATATGGAATGTTTGGGTTTGCACAACACTGATGCATTGGTTAGATATGTTTGGAGGAATGCCATGATTTAAACAACCCCTGAAATAAATGGGAGAACAGTTGTAAAACGTTTGTTGTTGTTGTTGTTGTTTTACATATCAGGTTGGCCAATAATAATGATGATAATTTTGTACTATCAAAGGGATTGATTTTCTTTGCCAAGTTGAAGGTGGCGCTTGAGTGGCCATTTTGGTTTTAGCCATGTTGTTCTTCATTATTTTATGGAGTTCCATGGTCAAAAGATTGATGCCTATCAAATACTAAATGAAGAAGGAGAAAAAGCCTCAAAAATAATTGGTGGTTGAATTCAGTAAGGTAAGATGAAAATCCTGTTAAAATTTCTAGTCAATCGAATGAAAATTTGAGGATTTTAGAAATTTGACAAATTTATTGACCTTTTGACCTCAAAAACAATAAGCTTCTTGCCTATGACAAACTCTACCACATGGTGAAGTTTTGTGAAGATCGGTTTAAAATTGTGACCTGTTGGCGACAGACAGACAGACAGACAGACAGATTTGATGAACCAATATACTTTGAAAATCTTCGATTTTGCAAATAACAGACACAGGTGTGAAAACATAACCTCCTTCCACCTTCGGTGGCAGAGGTAATAATCAAGGCAAATGGTCCACACACTATATTTGTCTTGCCAAGTCGACGATATCATCATCATGTAAGTCTGAGAATCAGTGGATTGGTGCATCAGCTTTTGAAACCTTTAATTAATGATGCTTTCAGTACAGTCAGTGGTATCTCACTTTTGTGTGGTGAATCTGTGAACCCACTGCATGCTTAATTACTCTTTGCATCGTAAAGATGTCACGTGCCAAATGACCATGTTCTTCTGGGTTTGACTTCCACTCGGTGCAATATATTACTTTCACTCAAAAGCCCTGATGCTTTAAATGTAACAGGTGAAAGGTTTGCGGACATCCGAAAATGCGACTACTTTGTTATGCTTCAAAATGAATAAAAATCAACTTTTCAATCTCTGTCCCTTATTTTTCTGCCCGAAGTTGCATCCTATTTCTTCCACAGATACAATTTGTCGGGCTTTTTCTATTGCCATCCTTTCTTCTTTTACCAGGATTAATTTATTTATTTTTCGTTTGCAACTGGCCTGCTATTCTGCTTATGGTCTTTTATTTTTAATTTTTAACTTTTTAATTTTTGCATTGCTACCACTGTGTTTTTGTTTTACATCAGCTATATTCCACTTTTCTAAAACCAACAGCATCGCCAAACACGAGTGTGGTGATATTTGTCTGGGAGACTGCGAAAAACCACACTTCTCAACCGACGATTACCCTGGGCCTGTTTGATATCAACCGATGGTATCACGCCCAGATGCCCACTCATCTGAGGTATCGCTCGCTCTTGCTGCGGCAATTGTTTTCAATCGAGTTGCAGATCTGTGGTGGTTTCAGAATAAATCAACCTATTTTTGTTCTTGCATTCATCTAGTTTGCATATTTTCTTTTCTCTTGTAATTTTTTTAAATGCAATTATCCTCTGTAATTTTTGTTTGTTTGTTTGTCCACAGCCGCAAGGAACTTAATTCTTATTTTGCTGTGTGGTCCCTGAATTCGCTCTTGGCTGAAGCTCCATCTCAATATGTTTTGGATACGATTGTGCATGAACACAGTCTGACGCATGGCACACCCACCATCTACCCACCGCCAGAGGCTTTCTTCTGTCCTTCCTCTTTCAGCTTTGGTGATTTAAATTTATCATAAAGATATCATTTAGCCTTTATTGAGCTTTCTTTTGTACATTTCTTTTCATTCTCGATCATCTTCATGTTTGTTAATGGACAAGCCCTTTCCTTTTGTTTTCCTTTGCTTGTAAAACACATTTCAAGTTGAAGAAAAAGTTTTTAGTGGGGGGGGGGGGGAATAGAAAAGTTAAAAACAAAACAAAAATCTGATCATTCTAAAATTTTTAACTTCATTTGTTTTATCAAAACTGTGCCCAGTATTCAACTTTCGAAATGATGTATGAATGCTAAACGATAACTTTTGTGCATACGCTGAATATATGTTTTCAGTCGCTCGGTTTGGCTCGCCGGGCACTTTTAATCTGCCGTTGCTTGCATGAAATCTGTAATTAAATTTATCTTTTAAACAATTTACAGCATATAGACGAAAGGGTGGAAATTTCAAAATGGATAACCACAATTTTTCTGTTCCTGAATGGAAATTGGACCCACGAAAATATAAGAATACAAGAAATATCTGTGGATGAGAGGTATCGAGTTCATACCATTTGCTGTTAATACAAGCCCTTTTGCCACAGTTGATGTATATCTCAACCGCACCTCCTGGCTGTTGTGGGGAGAATCGCCATGGATTATGTCTTGCACGGTAAAACCACATAATCCACAAAGAACAACCGTTTGTCTGCCACCCAGACAATTGTTCCCGCTAATGGAAGCCATTCAGCCGAAAGGCATGTGGTGTGATTGGCGAGTAAATCCAATGTGTAGGGGGTGTGTGTAGAATTGGGATTCTCATGTACAGTGGGGAGAACAAGTATTTGATACACTGCCAATTTTGCAGGTTTTCCCACTTACAAAGCACATAGAGGTCTGTAATTTTTTTTATTGTAGGTACACTTCAACTGTGAAAGACTGAATCTAAAACAAAAATCGTGAAAATCACATTGTATGATTTTTAAATCATTAATTTGCATTTTATTGCATGAAATAAGTATTTGATACATCAGAAAAACACAACTTAATATTTGGTACAGAAACCTTTGTTTGCAATTACAGAGATCAGACGTTTCCTGTAGTTCTTAACCAGGTTTGCACAGACTGCAGCAGGGATTTTGGCCCACTCCTCCATACAGATCTTCTCCAGATCCTTCAGGTTTCGGGGCTGTCGCTGGGCAACACAGACTTTCAGCTCCCTCCAAAGATTTTCAATTGCGTTCAGGTCTGAAGACTGGCTAGGCCACTCCAGGACCTTGAGATGCTTCTTACGGAGCCACTCCTTAGTTGCCCTGGCTGTGTGTTTCGGGTCGTTGTCATGCTGGAAGACCCAGCCACGCCCCATCTTCAATGCTCTTGTTGAGGGAAGGAGGTTGTTGGCCAAGATCTCGCGATACATGGCCCCATCCATCCTCCCCTCAAGACGGTGCAGTCGTCCTCTCCCCTTTGCAGAAAAGCATCCCCAAAGAATGATGTTTCCACCTCCATGCTTCACGGTTGGGATGGTGTTCTTGGGGTTGCACTCATCCTTCTTCTTCCTCCAAACACGGCGGTGGAGTTTAAACCAAAAAGCTCTATTTTGGTCTCGTCAGACCACATGACCTTCTCTCATTCTGGATCATCCAGATGGTCATTGGCAAACTTCAGATGGGCCTGGACATGCGCTGGCTTGAGCAGAGGGACCTTGCTTGCGTTGCAGGATTTTAATCCATGATGGCGAAGTGTGTTACTTATGGTTTTCTTTGATACTGTGGTCCCAGCTCTCTTCAGGTCATTGACCAGATCCTGCCGTGTAGTTCTGGGCTGATCACTCACCTTTCTCATGATCATTGAGGCTCCACGAGGTGAGATCTTGCATGGAGCCCCAGACCGAGGGAGATTGACTGTTATCTTGAACTTCTTCCATTTTCTAATAATTGTGCCAACAGTTGTTGCCTTCTCACCAAGCTGCTTGCCTATTGTCCTGTAGCCCATGCCAGCCTTGTGCAAGTCTACAATTTTGTCCATGATCTCCTTAGACAGCGCTCTGGTCTTGCCCATTGTGGAGAGGTTGGAGTCTGATTGATTGAGTGTGGACAGCTGTCTTTTATGCAGATAACTAGTTAAGACAGGTAATGAGAGGAGAATGGGAGGGCTTCTTAAAGACAAAGCTAACAGCTCTGTGAGAACTGGAATTTTTACTGGTTGGTAGGTGATCAAATACTTATTTCATGCAATAAAATGCAAATTAATTATTTAAAATCATACAATGTGGTTTTCAGGATTTTTGTTTTAGATTCCGTCTTTCACAGTTGAAGTGTACCTCTGATAAAAATTACAGACCTCTACGTGCTTTGTAAGTGGGAAAACCTGCAAAATTGGCAGTGTATCAAATACTTGTTCTCCCCACTGTATGTACCATTTGTGAATGTCTTTACAGCTGTGGAGGAACTCTGGGAAGGGTTGAAACGGCAAAGGGCTTACCTTGTGTGGCCTTTCATGGTTGCTTTATGCAGCTTTCTTCAGCTCGAGCATGGGAGGAGTGTATATGTATGTATATATGTATGTATATATATATATATATATGTATATATATATATATATATATATATATATTATCATGAACGGATGCTTCTCCTTTCTTCAATAGGTGCAAAAATTTTGTCTAATTTCTCATGGCTCTGGAGCCAAACAAACAATATGTTTAAACACCTCTGATGGCTCCCTCCCTCCCACCCTTCCAACATGATTAATAGTAAATAACATAATTTGAAACTTTTTCCAGACATTCACAAGCCCCAGATATGTCCTTCCCATGGGTGTTCAGAAGCACCTAATCCAGATAAACAGTCCATTTGCTGGTAGCGATCCATCGTGGGTTTGTGTTGCACACACCTGTCCATTCGGGCCTTGCACCAGCCCACATGGTTGGGAGTTTGTAGTACAAGCAGCTGTCTGTTCTATGAGCTGAGAAAGTTGTCCAAATCTTTCGTTGTGCTGAGGCACAACCCTTTATCTCATGTACTTTTCCAAGTATTTTCGACTTCTTTTGGAGCTTTGTGAGCCTTTTATAGATGACAATCCTTACCTCCCCCACATGATGTACTTTCTTTCGCCCTGAACATGCAACTTTCCTGGGGTTTCTGCGCATGTGCACCAAGCATTCTGGGGCAGATTGAAATTTTGAAAGTCACATATTAAGCAGCAAATTTAACTTTGGTGAATTTTCCTGGTATTTCTCTATTTTTATACGCCCTATATATATATATATATATATATATATATATATATATATATATATATATATATATATATATATATATATATATATATATATATATATATATATATATATATATCGGGGCGTATTATGTAATTCCGTCTGTCTGTCTGTCCGTTCCTGTTTACACTCTAACTCCCAAAGTTTTCAACTTTCACGTTTCAGATTTGGTACATAGGTTCAGACTGTGGAGAAGGTGTGTTGCGACGTATGTTCATCATCTAAAGTGGTTGCCATGGCAACCAGGATGCTGTTTTCCATGTAGTAGCACAATTCTGTATATTCCTTCTTGTTCGGGCGTATATTGTGCTCACGTGAGCTCGTGTTTTTAATTGATTTTATTTTATTCTATTTATTTTAATATATATTTTTAACAGTATTTATAAAAGGTTTAATTTTTAATTGATTTTATTTTATTTTAATATATTTTTTAACAGTATTTATAGAAAGGTTTAATTTTTAATTTATTTTAATTGTTTTTTTTTATTGTTTTTTTTTAAACTATTAATAAAAAGGTTTAAGGTGGAAAAAATTTGTCATTCTCTTTTTTGTAAGTTTTTCCATTTCATTATTCTTTGGTTGCATGATCAGACGATGCAAGTGTGCACCGCCTGAAATTGTAATTGGCTGGTGAGAATTTTCAGACGAGGCGATATTTATTTTACCTTCTTACAATTTGGCTTTTCTTTGTACCATTTTTAATTTTTGGAACATTCACTTACCTTGAGTTTCTTTTCTTTTTTCAGATATAACCTGCCTTTTGGATGGAGGAGTTATTCACTTGACTTGTCCAGGATTACAACATGAAGTGAGTATTAGGTTGTACTAATTAATACAATTCAACGTAGACATTTGTTGGTTGTTTACATATTCACCAAATATTGTTGACAATTTAGTTTTACTATTATTATATATTTTAAAAAATTTTGGAACTTAAGTTTATCATCTTGCAAAGATGTTCATAAGTCTAAAGTGAGCTGTTCCTTCCTCAAGGTGTTGAACTCGTTATCTTGTGCAGCACCTCTCAGTGCTGATAGTTTGTGCGTGGCCTATGATCGATGTGCTACTGCTGGCCTGCTGTCCTCACACTTTGCAGACATCAGTCCATCACACCTCTCCTGGGTCAGTTGGCACTGCAGGGTTTTATTTAATTTATTTTATTTCTATTTTTACCTCCACCACCAAAGGTGGACAGGTTACGTTGTCACCTCTGTTTGTCTGTCTGTCTGTCTGTCTGTCTGTCTTTGTTAAACTGTGAGCAGGATATCTGAAATGTTATTGATAGATTCAGACAAAATTTGGTGGACAGGTTTTGAGGTGTGATAAGGATGAATTGATTCGATTTTTACAAGGAATTAAGGCACAGGAGGATGCCATTCGGCCCATCATGCCTGCACCATATCAATACCAGATTTAATCAATCCGTAGATATCCTTCCCTTCGTGGTTGCTGCAACACTGGTACTCATTTCACTGACCTTGGAAGGATGACAGGCTGAGTCAACCCCCTGGTGTTAATTCAGCGGTGAACGGGGATTGAACTCAGGACCCTAGAATCCCAAGCCACCGCCCTAACTGCTAAGCCAACACCGGGATTTTGATGATGATCTGGATCTGAATGCCAGAATTTTAAAAGTGATTCTTCACCATTGGGAGATGAGGCCAAAAACTATAAAAAAGCAAAAAACGATATTTCAAAACGTGTGGACGAATTATGACAAAACTTTGTGGATGAGTTGGGTAGGTGATAAGAACAAGTCGATCAGATTTGGGTGTGTGACAAGGACGAATGGTTTGGATGCTCATCTGGCCTATCGGTGGGATACAAAATGTAAACTGTTCATCCTGGTGGAGGTATGCGTTCTACCAAGTGCCATTCTCGTTACCCTTGCCGAAGGATTTGGAGAGGTCTGGGTCTGTTTGTTTGGGTCTGTCTGTCTGTTTGTCCGCTCAGAACTTTCGTGTTTTTCTCCGCAACCGCTTGTCAGATTGAGACTAAATTTTCACCATTGGTGCGACTAATGTAGAATGTTTCATTGATAATTATGACATCATAGGTCACTTGGTGTGGCAGCCATATTCGAAAAACGGAAAAACTTTGGACCTCTATCTCTGAAACCACACGAAGGAAAAAAAAAATGAAACTTGGCACACATCATTTACTCCTCATGGGGAATGAGTGTGATTTTTTTTTTTTTATGACGTCGTATGTGTCCTCGTTATGATGTCGTAATAATTGCATACGTAGAACGCTACAAATGATTGGAATGAAAATTTTTGAGGGTCATCTCGGGATAAAATGGTCCACAGAAAAAAAAATTCATGACGTCATCGGTCACGTGATTTGGCAGCCACATTGTTAACAAACAAAAACTTCAAAAATCTTCTTCCTTGAAGTGGCTGAACAGATTGAGGCAAAACTTTACACACATGATCGCTTGTCCATGAGGAACAGAAGGTTCACACATATGATGTCATTGGTCACATGGTTTGGCAGCCTTATTGGATTTACCCTAAAACCTATCAAAATCTTCTCCAGAACGGCTGGACAAATTGAGGGTTAACTTTAGACAAATGTTCGCCAAGCTATGGGTGTACAAGGGGTACATAGCAAGCACACCTCATGGGGAATGAGTGGTATTTTTATGACTTCATAGGTGCTTGCCTTCATTATAATGTCATAATTGCATATGTAGAACGCTATATGCGATCAGTATAAAAATTTTTAAGCGTCACCGAGGGATAAAATGGTCCACAAAATTTTTTTGATGGCGTCATCGGTGACGTCATTCGGCAGCCATATTGGTTTTTTGGGGTTTTTTTTAAACCTTCAAAAATCTTCTCTGAAATGGCTGAAAAGATCGAGGCAAAACTTTACACATATGACCACTATCTATGAGGAACAAAAGTCACACATATGATGTCATACGTCACATGTTTTGGCAGCCATATTGGATTTACCTGAAAACCTATAAAAATACACCACTCAAAAGAAGTCCTGGCGAGGGTTTACAATCTTCGATTGCTCATTTTCTTGTTTGAATCTTGCTTTCGGAACTTGCTGTCGTTTGCCTTTTATTGCTTCCTACCAAATATTTCTTGTTTGCTTTCTTTACAATCTTGCATTCTTGTTCGGTGTATATTTGTGCACTCCTGTGTGATGGTGTCATTTACAAATAATTTTTTTATTTTTTTTAACTCCATACAACTTCCATTTGCTAAGATTTCATGTTTTTGTGATGGCTTTGAGCAGCTGCTCAATTTTGGGGTGTGCTATTGTCTCAATCACCCAATTCAGGAGGAGAAAATGGAAGCTGTGCTGATGGCTGTATTGAGGAGTGGTCATCTTACTATGTTTACAAAGACTGTTCGTGCGTGGGCTGCCGCTGGTCAGTGCACAGTTATATTGCTCACCTTCAATTTGGACAGAGCCTTTTTACAATGTCACCTCTCTCTTCCACAAGCCTATATCTCATGTAGTCATAAAAATACAATTTCTGGCTTTGCAGTCTGTGGTTTGGTATTACTTGCTCGTTGGGGCACTTCTTTACATTTATTCAATTGTTGAGAAGGAAAAGTGACTGTTATTTGATATAAATGATTATTTTGTAAGGAACTTTACTTCTTTTTTTTTTTGCACTATTCATGTTGGTGCTCCATAGGCAGTAACATATCTTGGGTTATGGTATCAGCAACACTTGCTGCAAGTGCAATGAGGTGACTAATTTTTTTCTTTGAAACAAAAATAGAAATTATTGTAATTGATAGTGGGATTTCTGCATGGCATAGTTCTTAACATTGTAGATTGTTTGTAGTAGCACTATGAATCTTTCTTTCCTTAAGCCTTCCCCTGATAGGACAGGGAGAGGACAATAATGCCTCAGTTTTAGATGCCAATGAGCACGGAACCACCACGTAGGTTTTTTTTTCTGCCAATTTCCAACCTATTTCAGTCAGCTGGGACTTTGGGAATGAAATTTTGCATCAATAATGGGAATAGAAGGTATATGGGGTTGACATTTTTTGACCTTAACCGACTTTTAAGATCATGACCTAATTATAGACATTTTAACATTGTCCAGCAGAATGAAATTACCCTCAAGATAGCCGAGAGCAAGGCACTTTTATGCTTCATTTGCATCATACCCCTCAGTTAAAGGTCAATGTCAAATGGCGATCTGAACCACACCCCACCCTTTTTTGTCATCACTCGATTTTGCCAATGTGAAATGCTAAAGACCGCCTGGCCCTTCCAAGTTGTTCTTGCATCATAATAGTGTGCTGTCACTGAAGTTGTACCTCTGATATTTGTTTCATGTCCTTGACCTACTTTTTTTACAGATTGTGACCTAATTAACAAAAAAACCCCACCTTTTTCATCATAACTTGAATAGTTTCCCTCCAATTTTCATGATATTGAGGGTTTTTTTTGGATAGCATGGAGATGGGGACACTTTCTTAATGTACACACTATCCCTAAGTGTTGAAGGTTAAGGTCATGTGGTGGTCAAAAACAAATATGATAACCATTGGATCACTGGCTTACCAATGGTTATTAGTTTGTGATTGAAGATATCTAATTATGGTTTTGATTCTGTGTAGGTATGCTAAGCATGCTCTGTAGAATGTTTGGAGAATGCACTTGTTCCTCTGTATCTCTCATACTCACTTCTACACTCAGTTTATATTCTAAATGATAACTGAATTGATTCAAGTGAGTACATTGAATCCTATTTGTCAGCCATCTGTTTCAAATTATATCATCAATGTAAACGTTTGTGGGGTGGCCCTAATTATTATTATTATTATTTTAAATGAGCTATTACAATACTGACGAAAGTATTGACACTGGAGATTCGGCAAAAAAATATTCGGGGTTGCATTTGAAAGCAAAAAAACATCAGAAGTCAGCTTTGGTATTGGCATTAACTCTGTAGTTGAAAGTCGCACCGAAAAAATTTGCATACTTCTTTTGTAAACTCTAATCTCCACAGTTTCTCAACTTGTGAATTTGATGGCTTCCTCTTCTCTTCCAAAGAATACGAAGGTCCCTCCTCGAGCTTGGCTTGGTTTTTCTCGTCCAATCACATGACCATCCAGACGTACTCACCTTCCATGCCCTTCCAAGTTTACCGATCCTTTAGTCCTTTCGGTGATTCTATTTCCTTCATGCCGTGATGAAATTAAATTGAACTGTTTGGAGGTTGTTTCATAGCCTGTCATTGTGACTGACTATTCATTTTTTATATGCCATATATATATATATATATATATATATATATATATATATATATATATATATATATATATATATATATATATATATATATATATATATATAGATATATATATATATAGATATATATATATATATATATCTATATATATATATATATATATATATATATATATATATATATATATCTATATATATATATATCTATATATATATATATATATTTATATATATATTACTATATATATATATATATATATATATATATATATATATATATATATATATATATATATATATATATATATATATATATATATCTATATCGGGGCATATTATGTGATACCGGTCGTCCATCCGTCCGTCCGTCTGTCCATCCGTTCCTGTCCGCACTCTAACTCCCAAAGTTTTCATCTTTCACGTTTCATATTTGGTACAGACTGGAGACGGTGTGTCGCGACATACGTTCGTCATCTAAAGTTGTTGCCATGGCAACCAGGATGCTGTTTTCCATGTCGTAGCACAATTCTGTATATACCTTCTTGTTCTTCATAAATTGACCTGTTTGAATATATAATTGTGTGTGTTGGTGCGCGCGTCACTTTTTCGGGCGTATATTGTGCTCACTTGCGCTCTTGTCATAAATTGCACTGAGCCTATTACTTGTGAACAGTCCCATGAAAAACTGCCAAGTGGTGCGTAAACCTTTGGCAGAAACCGATTGCGAATGGTTTTCAAGCCGAGATTTCTATAGTGAAAGTATAACATGGAAGAAGCTTATAGGCGTCTGAAAGTACAGTGATTTCTCATGGTGCTGCCATCGGCCAGTTGCGTGAGTATTGCGATGAATCCGTCTGGGTTTGTCTGTTTGTTCACAGAATAACTTGCCAACAAGGATCGCGAGAATTGCAAAATTTGGCACAGAACGTCATGTTGTGAATTTCTCACACGGGTTCAACTTTGAACTCGCAAAGAAACATGTTAAATGAAATTTGGTGTCGGACTGGACAATATTTACTCACCTTATAGCCATGCGACAGTATCGGCTCTTGCCCTCTGAGGCAGTATTGCTCAGAGAAAACAGTGCCATTTGTCACCAACTCCAATGAGTGCATTCAAGTTTAAATTTAAACCTGCTTTGCCAACCAGGTAAATTATTCAGCTTTAATTTTTCTAGTACTGGCTTACATAATAGAGGCTGTTTTTCTTCAACGAAATAAGATCCTGCATTTTTTATTTTTTATTTTTAATCCTGGAGACTGGACTATGCCTGGTGTTGGCTTAATGGCTGGAGTGGTGGGCTTGGGATCCTCGCATCTTGAGTTCAAATCCTGCTTGGCTGTGGAATTAATACCAGGTGGGGTTGACTCAACCTGCCATCCTTCTGAGTGTGGTGGGTGGAAAAATGAGTGCCAGCATGCTGGTATCCTGTGTCGGAGTGGTGACCTGTCCAGGATTGTGCCCAATAGCCAAGGAGACTGCTTAAGCAGCACCAACGCTCTGCACATCTCTCTTCGCTTTGCTTCGCCGGCGAAGATCAAGAAAGGTGGGGTCCACGTCGGCTGCAGGCTCGCTGGTGGCTGGTGGCTGGTGAGTCCGATACGGGACAGGCAGGTCCGACTACAGCGGTTGCAGACGAAAGTTTGGTCTGGAATGGTTGCCGAGGCATCCCGGTTCTTTCTCCTTCTTTTGTCTTCAAGGCTGGCTCTGCGGCAGCACTCGAAGGAGAGAGACTGCCTGGCAGACTGAGCGTCTCTATTCATCTCGATCGGCAGCGAGGGTTAACCACTGGCGGTGGTCAATTTCGCAGACGCTGAAGGACTTCTTCAGGGAGTCTTTGTAGCGTTTCTTTGGAGCGCTTACGTCACGGTGGCCAGAGGACAGCTCTCCATACAGCACGATCTTGGGCAGGCGGTGATCCTCCATTCTGGAAACGTGCCCTGCCCCAGCGTAGCTGAGTCTTCAGCAACATGGCCTCTATGTTGTTAACCTCCGCTCGTCAAGGACTTCAATTTTGGTGACGAAGTCACTCCAGTGAATGTTGAGGATGCAGCGAAGTGGAAACGCTCGAGGAGTCGTAGGTGGTGATGGTAGGTAACCCATGACTCGGCACCGTACAGGAGTGTGGTCAGTACAGCTGCACGGTACACGTTGATCTTTATGCCCTTCTTCAGATGCCGATTGTTCCACACTGTCTTGTAGAGTCTTCCAAATGCACTGCTTGCTTTCGCCAGTCTGTTGTCGATTTCCTTATCGATCTTGGCATCTGAAGATATGGTGCACCCCAGGTAGCAGAACTGGTGGACCGTCTTCAGCTCCGACTGGCCAATGGAGATGTGAGGAGGGTGGTACTCTTCCTGGAGTGTGGGTTGGTGCAAGACTTCTGTTTTCTTAAGGCTGACTTCAAGTCCGAAGAGCTGTGCAGCCTCTGCGAAGCAGGATGTTAAGCGCTGCAGGGCTGTCTCAGTGTGAACAACATGGGCAGCATCATCGGCAAACAAAAGCTCTCGGATCAGTTGCTCCTTGGTCTTTGTGTGGGCCTGAAGTCGCCTCAGGTTGAACAAGCTGCCGTCAGTGCGATATCGGATGTAGACGCCGTCTTCATCATCAAGATCTTCTGTGGCCTGCTGGAACATCGTGCTTAAGAAGATGGAGAAAAGGGTAGGTGCAAGGACACAGCCCTGCTTGACACCATTGATGATGGGGAAAGTCTCTAAGAGTTCGTTGCTGTATCTAACCTGACCACACTGGTCTTCATGGAGCTGGATAACCATGTTGAGGAACTTCGGGGGACAGCCAAGTCTTTCCATGATTAGCCACAGTTCGCTTCTGCTCACCGTGTCAAACGCCTTGGCCATGTCGACAAATGTTGCATACAATCCCTTGTTATGCTCTGCATTTCTCCTGGGGCTGTCTGAGGACAAACACCATATCTGTAGTGCTCCTGTTGGCTCTGAAACCACACTGGCTCTCTGGGAGAGAGTCTTCAGCAATAGCTGGTATGAGTCTGTTGAGCAGGAGTCTGGCAAGGATGTTGCCTGCGATAGACAGCAGTGTGATTCCCCGATAGTTGGAGCAGTCCGACTTCTCCCCTTTGTTTTTGTACAGGATGATGATGACTGCGTCACGGAGATCCTGTGGCAGCTTGCCCTGCTCCCAACAGCAGATGAAGAGCTCATGTTGTTTGGTATGTAGCATTAGGCCCCCATGCTTCCAGATCTTTGGTGGAATGCCTTCAACACCCGCTGCCTTGCCGCTCTTCAGCTGTTCAATTAATTTGGTGATCTCGTTCATATGGGTAGCTCATCCAGTTCCGTTTTCACTGGCTGTTGGGAGATGCAGAGAATTGCTGCATCTTGAACAGTGCGGTGAGCACTGAAGAGAGCTTGAAAGTGTTGTGACCAGCGGCTCAGGATGGATGCCTTGTCAGTGAGAAGCGCCAGGCCGTCTGTGATGCACAGGGGACACAGGACTTGGTGTGTAGGGCCGTACACTGCCTTTAGGGCTTCGTAGAACCCTCTATAGTCACCAGTGTCCACACAAAGCTGAGTTCTTTCTGTGAGGTTGGTCCACCACTCGTTCTGGATCTCTCAGAGCTTTCTTCTCAGGACAAGACTGCTGAGCTAGGTGGGCCTGGTGAGCAGATCTCTTCTTCACCAGCAATTCCTGGATCTCCTGGTTGTTTTCATCAAACCAGTCTTTGTTCTTCTTTATAACAAACCCGAGGACTTCTTCAGAAGTCTGCAGAATGGCAATCTTCAGGTGTTCCCAAAGCTTTTCAGGGGAGGGGTCTGTGGGGCAGCTCGAGTCAAGAAGCCTTGACTCCAAGCCTGCCTGGAAGTCAGCTTTCACTTCAGCTGACTGAAGTCTGCTGACTTGGAGCTTCCTTCTCGGGGGGCCTCCTTTCTTTGGTTTGGGTTTGAAGTGAAGTCGGAGTTTGCAGCGCACAAGGCGATCAGTGTGACATTCTGCGCTGGGCATCACTCTGGTATGCAAGACGTCCTTGAAGTCTCGCTGGCGCACTACGGCATAGTCGATGAGGTGCCAATGTTTGGACCGGGGATGCATCCAGGTTGTCTTCAGGCTGTCTTTTTGCTGGAAGATGGTGTTTGTGATTGTGAGTTGCTGCTCTGCATAGAACTCCAACAGCAAGCGCCCGTTGTCGTTGCAGTTACCAACACCATGTTTCCCAAGGACTCCTTTCCAAGCTTCAGAATCTTTGCCCACCCTGGTGTTGAAGTCACCTCGGAGTTTTTATCCCCCACCACATGGTGGAAGGGGGATATTGTTGTCACCCCGGTCGTCCGGCTGTCCGACCGTCCGTCCGGGCGTCAGCATTTATAGTTGTGAGTGTGATAGCTCATAAACTGTTCGCCATATCGATTTGAAATTTGGGTCACACATGCACCACCTGAAAAGGAAGAACCCTATTGATTTTGGGTGTCGCCGGATCCCAGATGGCCGACTGGGGCGTCCATCTTGAAAAAAATGTTTTTTGTAATAAATGGAAAACCGCTTATCTGATTTCAATTATTCTTGGTTACTACGTTCCTCCCCCTGGGGAACTTTTTCGAGATGATGACCAAATGGTGTCTTGTTTCCAATTCACCTCCCTCATTATCTGGAATATGTGTGACCTTTTTCATTCAATGGTGGGGGATTTCCCCATCTCTGATGGTGTTGTTACGAATTTCGGCCCGTCCGGCGTGCGATCAGCCACGTAACTCGAATCGTGACATGTCGCCCACCAGAACGGACAATTCAGTCGTGACCCTCCTGGAACTACCGCCAGGAGCCAGTCACGGGTGGGGGTTTAACCTCACCACGATCGTGCCAATTGCCCACCCGCGCAGGATAGGGTTGCTCGCCAAATTCGACCGACCTAAGTACCTGCGCGAATGGTCGACCGGGCGATCGTACCTCGTCGCAGGTCGACTTCGGACACGAACCGCTTAAGCGGCTCATTCCGTGCTGCAGGGATAACCGAGCGGAGTTATCGTTGACCTCGACGGTTCAGACTACTTTTTGGGTGTTTCAACCCACTAACAATCCCTTACGTGATGCAAGATGGATCTTTCAAACAGAGGAAAGGACGCAACGAAACGGGAAACGGTTCAACAAGCAAGCACCTTTATTTCACACACATGCACGTATGTACAGCCATGCAATCAATGCGGGAAAAGGAAAATGCAACCAAAGCAAAAGCACTACTACCGACTATAATTATTTACAACACTTAAACAATTATACTTGTCGGGACTCGGCGCCACATCATTCATTCAAAAAAGGCAGGGAGGTAGACGGGGTCCGTGGACCAAATGTGCGCGGAACCTGGAGGAGCCGCCAGGTCCACGAGGCCGAAAAGGTCTTACCCACATCCTCATGACGCGATGGCTGGCAAGCCGCAATGTCTGCGCAGCTGCGCCCCGACTCCGTGCCCCTGGCGTGGTCGGTGAGCCCTCTCCGGCGTGCTCTGCGCCAGCACGGTTGGGTCGGCACCACGGTTGGGGTGGGGAATGAACGGGGCCACCGGCACTATCTCAGCGCGGATGGGGGTGGGGAATTGTTGATGCTCAGGGTCGAGCGAGGGGAATGGCTGGTGGTTGGCTTGGTCGCTTGTGAGAGCGAAGGTGGCTCGATTCTAACGACGAGACGATACCACACTACAACTCCCAGTTCCACACAGACTCGCGTCTTTTATAGACGGGGGGAGGAGTCTGTATGCAGATTTTAGGATCAAAACGCGATTGGAGGCGGGGCCACGCCACCCTCTGTTCAGCCATTGGTGTGACAAAAAGGGGCGTGAGCCTCTTTTGATCCAAATTCCTTCCTGAGAGGAATTCACATCCATCGCGCTTGGAGGCGGGGCCATACCGCCCGACGCTCGCCCTCTCGACGGAGGAAAAGGGGCGTGAAGCCTTCCTGATCCGAATTTCTCTCCCGTAAAGACATCCATTGCACTCGCGGATTGCCGCGTTCGGCAACAATCACCGAACGGCTTCGGACAGTACGACGTTCGGTGTTGACTGGTGGTGGGGTCGAGGGTTGTGAAAGGAGAAAGGCGAAGGCGGTGGGGGGTTTGCTGTGGTGGTTTGGTGGTTGGCGGGTGTCGTTTGGGAATGGCGGTGGAGCGATGTTTGCGGGATTGAGTTGTGGAGGTAAAGAGGCAAAGGTGGTGGTGTTTGAGTTGTTGGCAGCCTAATGGTCCAAAATAACAATAGAGAAAGAAGAATGGCTAACTCAAAGCGTCACAGTCTGGATGAATTACACATATTCCCTCTAAACAACAGGTGTGGGCTAACGACACATGAAGTTATCGATATATCTCACCTGAGGACCCTTTATGGTGTATTGCGAATTTCCACAGCCGTAACAGTATATTTTGACTTTGTTGTCTGCAGGGGTGTTTTGAAGGAGGCTACGGAGGTCAGAGTAAAACTTGTCCTTTTCTGCAGGCTCTGCTTGGAGAGTCGGAGGTACACACTGACCAGCATGACGTACTTTTGGTTTCTGGGAGGGAGGTGCATGGAGGTGATGCGGTCAGAATGACTCGTTGGCAGGTTTTCAAGCTTGGAAGCAATAGAGTTTCTGACCATGAAGCCAACGCCTGAAAGGCGTCTCTCTGTGGCTGGTTTGCCTGACCAATAGAGGGTGTATCTGGCACCGTGTTCAAGGAGGCTGCATACTTTTGGGACGCGGACTTCGCGAAGAGCTGCGATGTCGATATTGAGTCACGACAGCTCATGTGCAATTAGAGCAGAGCGGTGTACCGGACGGTGGCTGTCATCTGTGTCAAGCATGGTCCTCATGTTCCAGCATGCTATTTTCAGTCCTTTTGCACCCTTAGAGGTGGGTGTCTACCTTTCTGTCTTTGAAGTTGCTCGACCACGTTTCGTAGATGCCCGTTGACCGTCGCTAGCCAACTGGGGTGAAAAGGAGACGAGCTTTGGTTAGGCCACCTTTTCTAGGCCCCTCTCCATGTGGAGCAAGCAGTGCTGTCCCTAAAAAGGGCTGCTTGGTCGCTCAGGGTGTACCAAGTAATGATGTCATCTCCAGGTCAACATCAGGCGACCAATATCCTGAGGTGCCTGCATGCAGGATTGGGACTACGGCTACCAGTGTCATCAGCCACCTGCCGTTTTCGCCCCTTTCCCATCGCTACAGGACTTTGAAGGGGAAGGGGAAGGGGGGGGGGGCTCGGACATGGACGTTTCCTTCGAGCCTGCGCAGTGTAGTTTTAAGGGGGAGTTCAGTGTGCGCAGTACTGGCCCCATCCTTTGAACCCGGGTTCATCTGCCATGGCCAAGCAAGCTTGGACGGCGACAGCGAGGTCCTCGGGTTGTAGGTTTGAAATCAGAGTTTTCCTTCTCCTCGATGAACTGCCTGACGAGGCTAACGAGCTCCATCTACCCGAGACTCATGGAGGGTGGGGGCATCTCACTCCCCATGCAGGCCCCAAATGACCTGCCCACTGCTCTGCACATAGTATGGTCCCAATGGATACTGGATTGGACTGCACTGGACTGGACTGATGCTCTGACTAACAAAGCAACAATAGTAGGCATCTCTCATGCACTACGTTGAGAAGATGATTGCATTCACATAGTTGGCAACATCAGTCATTCAAGAATTGCTGAAGGGTGAATTGGCTGTTTCTTCTCTCTTTCCACACACATCCACCATTGGGTCATTATGACGGATTGATTATTATTTATCCCCATGCTTTTAAATCAAAACATAAACAGAGGGATATTGCAATTGGGCCTGTCTGTCTTTCCATCATGCTATCTCCTGAATGGTTGTGCAGAAATTCACCAAACATGGTCATTATGATCAACGCATGGGAAGAAGGTGCGAGAGCAGTTTCATTTTTGACCCTGCCTCATGGGGCATGAGGGTGGGGTTGAAAGGTCAAATTCTAAAAAATAAAAAAAAACACTTACGGGCACATTTTTTATACACTTTTTAAATGAAACTTTTGTATATGTAATCAGCAGTGGGGTCCGCATGAAATGTGTAACAATTTTTTGGGGGTATTTGACCCCTGGTTCATGCCCCAGGAGGTGGGGAATTAGAACAGGGGTTAACACAGAAGATTAAAAAAAAAAAACTTGATTTGATGTTGGGTCATTCCTGGTCAAAATTTTTGCCATCTTTCAACTTTGCTTTCGGTGGTAAGTGTGGGGATTTGTGATGGCGTGCCATCAACTTCGCTCTAGTTTCCCACGCCGAAGGAGAGGGTATTGCATTTGGGTCTGTTTGTCTGTTTGTCTGTCTGTCTGTCTGTTTGTTTGTCCACACAGAACTTTAGTGTTTTTCTCCACAACCACTTGTCGGATTGAGCCAAAATTTTCACCATTGGAGCGACTACTCATGTAGAATGTTTTAATGATAATTATGATGTGGCAGCCATATTGGAAAAACTTTGGACCTCTATCTCTGAAACCGCATCAAAGAAAAATTTGAAACTTGGCACATGGCAAGTACTCCTCATGGGGAATAAGTGATGGTTTTTTATAACGATGTCATCGGTGCCTTCGTTATGACGTCATAATTGCATATATAGAACACTACATCTGATCAGTATGAAAATTTTTGAGGGTCATCGATGGATAAATTGGGCCACAGAAAAAAAATTGATGACGTCATCGGTCACATTATTCGGCATTCTCTTGCTTGTGTCCATATTTGGCCCCACGGTCAGAATTTATATTTGGCTGATGGTTTTCCTCTCTGCACTCATTTTTCTATGAAATGTGTGCTATGTTACTGATGGATAATTTTCTTGTTTAGGTAATTTGGATTCTGTAAACAAGCTCTGCTTCTTGCTCCAATGGACTTGGAATAAAGTGGTGCAGATCAAAGAGGAAATCGATAACCTTTGTAAGTATGATGATGTACTATAATAACATGCAGGTGCCTCAACCTCTCTTCCACATTTATATACTTAAAATACAGTAGATTGCATGTTACAATCTGGTGTTTTGCTGTTGTGATCGTCTCTTTTATTTTTCTTGATTTCATTCTCATGAAGTGCTTGTGAGTCATCTTGTGGCCATTTGTGCAAACAGGCATGCCCCTGTTTGATGGTTCAAGCCGAGTGGCAGACCCTTTGGCACTATCATTGTTGGGGAGAGCAGACGCACGCCTCCAGAACCTCAAATCCATTTTGAATCTCTTCTTGAAAGAGGCTCCTGCATTGATCGGTATGGTATTCGCCCAGCACATGTGGATAATTTTATTTTGTTTATAAAAGGTATAATTTTGGCTGATTGGAATGCAAGAAATCTAGTTTATTGATATCAGTATTTACAAGGTTAATGACCCTTTTATTAGCATGCTTAGTGTTGGCTTAATGGTTGGGGTGGTGGGCTTGGGATCCGAGGATCCTGAGTTCAAATCCTGCTTTGCTGTTGAATTTATACAAGGTGGGGTGGACTCTGTCTGTCATCCTTTCGAGGTTGGCAAAATGAGTCCCAGCTTGCTGGTATCCTGTGTCGGAGTGGTGCACTGTCCAGGATTTTGTTCAATAGTCAAGGAGACTGCTTAGGCAGCACCAATGCTCTGCACAGAGTATGGTCTCGGATGGATCGATGGACCCTTTTGATATGATGCTGGGATAAACATTCCTCCCTCCTAATTATTCAAGATATCTCGTACCTCGTTGACTTTTCTTGAATACCAATGTGTGGACATCCCCACACTATACTGCAACTGATCCAAGGTGGGTGCCAGGAATTATAATTGTGTGAATAGCCAACTTGAGGCTAAACTATATCGCAACCGAGTGGTTGTGTGACCAACCTTTAGTGTTGAATGCACCTAACACGTGCGAATAGCCAAACAAATGAATTATCCAAATTGATTTATTTCTTTGTTGTCACTGAACCGAATCGCTGTGGGAAAGATGGCAGCGTCACGTGTCACACGTAACCTTTGAGAAATCCATTATATGAATTTAATTGGCACAGGAAAGACAGTATAAAATCCCAAACATTTTTTGACAATGTACCCACTCCCCGGAGCTGGCTAATAGCCCACCTTGGCTATGTATAGCAGGAGCCTTGGCCAATTGATAGCGCTGATACTGAACTAATGAATGCCACAGTTTACACAGCAGCCAGGGCCAATGGCCGACCATCTTGTTTCTTCTGATGAGGGGCTGCCATGCTGGATTGTCTGCTCCCCACCCGAGGGATGTGAGAGGGCTGACACTTACTCCTCTTTCTCCTTTGTGTGCGGGGGATGGGTGCTGCCGCTTGCCGGCAGTGTCGATTTGGGGGATGCTCGGGGTGCCTCCCTTTCACCCAGTTGGACTCGGGAGGAGAGTACAAGACGATCTTACCCAAATTATACTGAAATGACTCGACCCATCCGTTTAGCTGGGCCACGTCAGATAATTTCACCCGATTATGAACACTGTATTAAGGACAAGTAAAGTCTTAATAATTATATAAACACACATGTGCAAAGGCTTTATCACGAGCTCCTGCCCTTTACCCCATAAATGTAACATTTGTTACTTATGAAATCTAAAGATTTCGTAAGTATATTGATGACTTCCGTCCTCTGTTTGTGTGTTTGTTTGTAGGCACGATAACTCGAGAACGGAAGAAGCAACTAATGTCAAATTAGACCACGTTATTCAGGAGGGTGATGGCTAGCGCTGATTAGATTTTGGTCAAAATCGGTCAAAGGTCAAGGTCACAGTGAGGTCAAACATCCAAAAAAAGTTATAACTCGAGAACGGAAGAAGCTATCAATGTTAAATTACACCACGTGATTCAGGAGAGGGATGGCTAGCGCTGATTAGATTTTGGTCAAAGGTCAAGGTCACAGTGAGGTCAAACATTCGATTTTTGATGGTTTGGTACAGAATCATCGTAGAAACTTCTGGTTTGCGTCGCTACCTTCTCTCGAGACAGCTTTTATTAAACAAAGTCAGAGGTCAAGTTGACGATTTCGTAAGTACCAGTGTATGACTGCTTGTTTTTTTGTTTGTTTGTTTTGGAGTTCTGCAGCAGAGTTGGAATTGTGCAAAATTGTGCTTGTAATTTTACATTGTTTTCACGTGCATTTTAATGATGGATTGTCAAACTCAAACACACTTGCAAGCAGCACAAAGTTAGTGCATTAAAAATAATTACCGTACATCAAATTTGCTTCAATATTTGGTACATCCATCCGTCAAAAATCTTTTTTTAAGCGGTGCAGATGTTGAATTGACACAAAGGGGAGCTCTAGTTGCTGAGCATCATGAAAAGGAAATGCCAAACTGCACCGCTTCCTTCGGACACTGGTGTTATTATTATTATTATTATTATTATTATTATTTTTCCTTTAATTTTAATTAATTAATTATTTTTTAAACCAGCCTCCAGAATAAGAACACCAATGAATAACAAAACAAAACTAGATGATATTCATACAATACTTACCCCACGTAATCTTGATAAGGACTTTGTGCAAGCAGGGGCACCAAGGTCAGGTTCAGGTCAGGTCAGGTTCGATCTGTGACCTGCTACAAGTACCATGTAAACCTGTACTAATCTGTTCCATGGTCGGGTTGTCGGCGACTAAACCGTCTCCCCCACCAGGTTTTCTGGTGAGGAAGGTGTTTGGATATGGACACCCAGCAGGATTAAAAACAAAACCTGTCAAAGGGTGGAGTAGCTCCTTGTGAGCCAACGGCCATCCATATCTAGTGCCCAACTGTGTCTGCAGACGTCCTCCTGCAGTTGGGTTACTTTTGATGAGGAGGTTGGTGGCAGGATTTGCACTCCGGCCACCGTAAAACTCTTCATTCCGCAAAACGCAAAAACGCAAAAAAATCTGAAAACCCACTCCGTGGGAGTACCTCCTGTGCAGCTTCCCTTCGCAGGGCAGCTCACCGGATGACGGGATTGGGGCAAAGCCTTCGGGACCCCCAATCTTTGATGATAGGAGGGAAACCACGGGGTAACATCCCTGGGTCAGATTGCGGGAGAGTGTGTCGGAGTGGTGCTGAGGTGTCGTCCACCAGACGGCGGTCTCCTTGGGTTAACCTGAGGCGGTCCCTTCGGGTGGGTGCCTGGAATGTCCTATCCCAAAGAGAGGATGATCACCTGTATCTGTTATCATCTGAGCTCAAGCGTTTGGACATCGGGATTGCAGCTCTCTCTGAGGTTCGGAGACCGGATTGCGGCGAGATAATGGTGGGTGGTTACACCTACTATAGGTCTGGTCGCTCTGATGATTACCATACCCAAGGAGTTGCTGTAGCTGTGTCCAATAAGCTGACCCCAATGATAATTGAGGTAACACCGGTCAACGAGCGTATTATGAGATTAAGGATTCGTCACTCCTTAGGTGTCATTTCCCTGGTCTCTGTTTATGCTCTGACTGAATTGAGTGATCTCACAGAGAAGGATGCATTCTACGCCACGCTCGAGTTTGTGGTTGATCAGTGCCCCAGACGAGATACACTTCTAGTCTTGGGGGATTTCAATGCATTGACTGGAACTGATAGGGATGGTTATGAGGTGTGTGTTGGTCCCCATGGGTCAGGAACTATGAACCAGAATAGCACTAAGTTCCTTGACTTTGCAAGAAATCATGGACTTAGGGTGGCTGGTTCATGGTTTCAGCGCCCACAAGCTCATCGCTGGACTTGGTATTCCAACGCTGGTGGTGTGGCAAAGGAGATTTACCATGTCCTCATTGACTGTCGTTGGAGGATGATCCAGAACTGCAGGGTCTACCGGAGTGCTCAGTTCCTCAATACTGACCACAGGCTTGTTGTAGCAACTCTAAAGCTGCACCTTAAATCCTGGAGAATGGTACCATCCCAGCCTAGGCTGGATGTTGGCAAGCTCAGGGATGAGAGAGTAGCTGAGGAGTTTGCGAACAGGCTGAGTGGACACTTGGGGGGGGGGGGGGGTCTGGGTGCTTTGGGGGGTCCTGAAGAGTTGTGGAGCGCCTTCAAGACCACCGTCCTTGATGTTGCCGGTGGATGCCTTGGAGCTCACCGCAGGGCAAAGAAGAATTTTGTCTCTCAAGGGACACGGGATACCATT
>NC_140969.1:92285857-92338357 GCF_056783735.1 Eptatretus burgeri
AATAAAATATGCAAGAAAAATACGCGATGATGTGAACCGTGAATATAGAAGTAGGTCATATTTTATGACTCGTGGGTATACGGGCTCTGCGAATAGCAGGACCGTAAATGTCGGGGTCTGACAGTATAACACGATATCTCAAAACGTGGACTAGTTGAATGAGTTGGTTAGGTGACAAGAGCAAGCCGATTAGATTTTGTAGGTCTGGATCTAGATCTGGGCTCTCGGTGGGATACAAAAGTTAAACTGCTCAGCCTGGCGGGGCTATGCGCTCTACCGAGTGCTGTTTTAGTCACTTCAACAATTACAGAGAAGTGTTTCATAATAATACCACTAAACTCCTCATTTATCACGTTCTATCTCCATAATTTACTACTCTACCAGTTGTTATTTCCTAGTCTTTCTTTGACGTCGTCCTGATTGTTATGAACTTCAGATATTTCATGACCTCGGGTTCATACATGTACTGCCCGACAGCACCTTCTACATAATGATTTTGACTATTGTCGTAATCGGAGGATTCTTGATTAGAAAATGATTCATCAAATTCACTTTCTGACGAGTCCGAAGCGAGTTGTGCAGCCAGTACCCTTTGTGTGCTGAGACCATCGTTCCAGCAATGATGTCACCCAGATAATGCAATGATCATGGCGGTTTTCTCGAGTTTTGGGGGGTGGTACCCGTCAGGTTGGGTTTTAAAAAACTTTAACGCCTCAAAAAATTATTATAATTAAAATCCATTCCGTTCTTTGCTTATGACTTAAAATCAACATCATCACATCAAAACAAGAAATAAAATTCTGATGTGAACTAATTGTTACATTGACTCATTGAAACATGATGCACCTTTCTTTTCCACTATTTAATGGATTGTTGTGTCCTGTTATCAGACATTGAGGATGTGGGATGCAAGACAAATGTTATCGTGCTTCTCAGTCATTACATCTTGATGGTGATGTGGTTCTGCCATGCACACCTTCTCCCAGAGATTCCAGGTATATGCTTAATCTTGTCCTTGCAAATATAACGGTGACCTTTTTGGGTTTTTTTTCCAAATAATGTTTGTTCGAGTGAGAATGTTGATAAATTATCATTACTGAGTCTTTCTGGGTCGACAACCAAGGAAAGAATCTGAGACGTTTGTTTGTAGTTGAATTTCGCATTCCTGGTTTCGGACCTCATTATGGATAATGAGTCATTTGCCTTCTCCAGAAGAATATGGAGGATGGGATACAGAGCCCATTGTGTACCGATGGTCCGACCTTCATAAGTATTACACCTCAAGGAGGCAACAGCTTTCTGAAGGTGCCAGGTAATGTTTTTTTTTTTTTTTTTCCTGATTTTGCTTTTTATTATTTTTTGCATAAATGGTGAATTGCTTGGTTGTGACATGGAGGTGTTCCTGCCTTTTTAAGAGGCATTCAAAATGAAATAAATTTGCTTTAGCCTCCAAAGTGTTAATTTACTCCATACAGACTAGTGTGTGTTAAATGTTGTTTACATTCCCCTTACATTCCTCCAGTGGTCCGACAAATGAGCATTTTACTGTATGACAGTTTTTAGATTCTCGTGGAGAATCTCTAAGTCTTACTCACGTTCTTGTTCTTGTGGACTTTTTTGTTTCACAGCCTACAGTTTTCATCGAAACTTCCTGAAACTTTGCATATATATGTAAAAATACCCTGCGCAGACATGAACCATCTCCGATTTTGAAAATTCCTCCTAGAAAAAAAGTTATGACGTCAAAATATCTCCGCTAATGGAAATCGCCTAAAAAATTATCTCCGAAACTAGGCAAGCTTTTTGAATTTTGTTTGCGGGAATCGAACGGGGCATTAGCAGAGATTAATTACTGCACATATGATACGTCACTATGACGTATCAATTTTTATGACGTCATTCCTATTTTTTGATATTTTTTTTGTTTTACAACCCAGAGTTTTCGTCGGATCTTCGTGAAACTTGCCATGTATATGCAGAAAGCCCACGCGCAGGCAGTAACCATCTCCGATTTTGGAAATTCTTCCGAGAAAAAAAGTTGTCATAATATCGCCTATACCATTATCTCCGAAACTAGGCAAGCTGCTTGAATTTTGTTTGCGGGAATCAAGCCGGGCATTAGCACAGATAATTTATCGCAAACCTGATACATCACAATGACGTCATATTCGTTTTTATGAATGACGTCATCATTAAGAGGACGAGGATCTTGGCTCATCCGAGCTTGTTTTTAAATCGTGAAAGCAAATTGTTCATTACCCTCCCAGTCCACTTTCTGATGGCACCTAACAATAAAAAATAAAAGTTTGAATCGAGTGAACTGAAGCTAATATGGTAGTTAATTATGTGCATGTTATGGTTGTGGTTCAGGTTGCGTTGGCAAGCTGACTGCCTTCTCATTGATCATATGGTGGCATGTGGGGGTGAAAAACTCACAAAGTTATGGCAGAGGGATGAAGGTGGTACAGGCAAATATCCTCCACGCACCCTGCATGTAAGTGTTTGCCAAGGTTTCAGTTCAGCATGCATCTCGTGTTGGTGGTTGTTATTAATCCTATTATTATTATTATTATTATTAATTTTGTTTATTACAAGCTGAGTACCTGCCTTCTGGGCAGTCCAGTTCCGAGTGTACAACATTTTCTTTTGACACATCTCTCTATTTGGGCAGTGTATAGGCCATAGACTGCTGCCTCAATCGCTCCCAAAAATAGAAATAACTGGTGCTGTACTGCTTCTATGTATATGTCGTACATTGTGGTTATTTAGCTCGGATAATTCCAATTGCACTGGCACAGAGGTCTGAGGCCTCCTCCACATACTGTTCCCTTCACAAGGGCCATGATGCTGATCTGCTCCAATCTTTCGTTATTTGATGATCCTTTTAACAGTTGCTTAGGTTGTTTTGCACTGAACAGAAAACCTATCGGGAGAGGATGGTGATTGTGAATATGACACTTCCGAAGATGTCTTGGGCTTACCGTAATACCAAATGGTGGACGTATGATTTTTATTTTTCAAGTTATTATTGTGGGAGGCCTCAGGCCAGCTGTTGAACAACCAATAGGTATAGAGCGGACATACAAACACTTCCTCCATTATATATCGATTGCTCCGTTATTTACACATATATTTATTTATTGTTATTAAATATTCTGTAATATCAATGCTGTTTCTCATATTTAATGCATTTTCACATTCAAATAATGTATACAAAGAAACTGAAGACACTATAGGAGGTGCATAAAGAGCTACATGATGTATCCGCACTCCAACCACCTGTCGGTCATGTTAACGATGCAGGGATTTGTCCAGGGTTGTGGCATATCATGGCCTCATCTTTTCAAAATACACCCTTGGATCGCTGGCATCAACGAGCTAAATGCAAATAAAAACAGCTTTCTGGTTTTATCCAAAGCATATCATGCCCTGAGATTATGCCTCCCCCTTGTTGCAGGTACTGCATCAGAAAGACGGTTTAAGGTTAAATTTTACCTTCTGAGATAAATTCCAGATTACGATAACATCACTTGCGATGTCATGACGAGCTTGCGACCAACTGCGCTCCTCTTCCATCCATAAATATACACTATGCGCATGAGTCGGTTGACGTTATTGTGGAATGATCAAGGCATTTGGTTTGAAAGTTGAAACTTATTTTGCAGGCTTTGCTTGACATCTGTCTCCTTGAAGAGGTTGCGATGGATGAGAAGAATGCAATTGTATCCTATTTTTAATTTTTCACCCACCGTACACTTGAAATCATCACATTTGGGAGTCTGCTGTGCAAACATCGATTGAAAAATGCATGATTATTACATTTTTCTTTTGGAATTCTGATGTATTTTTTTTTTTTTAATAGTATTTGCAAGATTTAACATTTTATCATTTTATCAAAAGGATTCTGTCTTTCATGAACCTGTCCCCCATACAGCGAGAGATGGGATTTTTTTCAACCACTTTTGTGTCTGTCTGTCAGTGTGTGTGGGTGAAAACAAATTACAAATTGTTCAGGTTATACAATTTTTACAATTTGAGCATTGTCATCAAATTTTCAACAATCCTTTATTATAAGAATATGGAGAACACAAATGAATGAAATGTACACTTGAAATTTTTTTTACTGTTTTTGACAAGTTTAGTTCGAGTAAAAACAGATGCGGACTGGCATTGCATTTTGAGATACTTTCTACTCCAGTCTATTTCCATTTTGTTTGTCTTTTAAAAATTAATTAATTAGGTTAATTTTTATATGCCCGATGTGTTTATCGGGGCGTATTATGTGATACCGGTCGTCCGTCCGTCCGTCTGTGTCTGTCTGTCTGTCTGTCCGTCCGTTCCGCACTCTAACTCCCAAAGTTTTCAACTTTCACGTTTCATATTTGGTACATAGGTACAGACTGTCGAGACGGTGTGTCGTGACATACGTTCGTCATCTAAAGTGGTTGCCATGGCAACCAGGATGCTGTTTTCCATCCGTTTCTGTCCGCATTCTAACTCCCAAAGTTTTCAACTTTCACGTTTCCTATTTGGTACATAGGTACAGACTGTGGAGATGGTGTGTCACGACATACGTTCGTCATCTAAAGTTGTTGCCATGGCAACCAGGATGCTGTTTTCCATGTCGTAGCACAATTCTGTATATACCTTATTGTTCGGGCGTATATTGTGCTCACTTGTGCTCTTGTTATTTATTAATCTGGTTGTTTTTATTTGTTTATTTTGTTGTGTGCCAGTGTATATTGTAGCTGTAGGAGGTTTTCAAAAGAAGCTTTAAGGTGCCATTGGATATGTATTATGATTTGAAGAAGCCAAAGCATTTGAAAAACAACTCCACATTGCTCGTCTTTTTCATCGAGAAATAATTCCACATTGCTCTTCTTGTTTTCATTCCAAAACTTTTTAGATTTCGTAAGTATATTGATGACTTCCGTCCTCTGTTTGTGTGTTTGTATATGTGTTTTTGTGTTTGTGTGTTTGTTTGTAGGCACGATAACTTGAGAACGGAAGAAGCTACCAATGTCAAATTACACCACGTGATTCAGGAGGGTGATGGCTAGCACTGATTAGATTTTGGTCAGAATCAGTCAAAGGTCAAGGTCACAGTGAGGTCAAACATTCGATTTTTGATGGTTTGGTACAGAAACATCGTAGAAACTTCTGGTTTGCGTCTCTACCTTCTCTGGAGACAGCTTTTATTAGACAAAGTCAGAGGTCAAGTTGACGATTTCGTAAGTACCAGTCTGTGACTGCATGTTTTTTTGTTTGTTTGTTTTTCCAGGCTCTAAGGCTTGTGGAGTAGCTGCAACACAAATTGCGCACACATACAGACAGATACATGAGACAACCCCATACGTTACTTTCATACAAACACAGCCATGGAGATTGGGGGAGTGATGTCACTTCCCAGCGCAACTGGTATCAGCAATGTCGTCATGATGAAATTGGTTGTCTCTCCACACTCAGCGGGGCAATCGAGGAACAATTTCCTCATCACCATGGATGTCAGCTTATGGGGGCTTTTAAATGCTGAACGCCAAGCAAGGAAGCAGCACATACCTTTTTAATATATATTTTTTAGTCTTTGGTATGACTCGATCAGGGGTTCAAACCGCCGACCTCTGATTTGTAGCAAATGCTCTAACCATTATGCTTTGTTTTTATTTAATTAAAAAAAATTTACACATTGCTCCTCTTTTTTTCATTCATAACCATTCTACATTGCTCATGTTTTTCCTGACTGACCGAGTAACTCGTGTACCATACTCTACGACAGAGCGTTGGTGTTGCCAAAGCTGTTTATTGGCAAGGGTTATATTGGGTGGTTTGCAGCAGTAGTTTGTGCAGAAATTTGTAATTTGTTCAGGGTGCTGATGATAGCTCGCCTACTTTTTGTGAAAGACAGTAGGATCTTTAACGTCAACTGGCTAATGCCAGCAGACAGGACTTACAGTTTAATGTCCATGCAAAGGACGGCACACACATTGATGAATCGTCCTGCCTGTGAAACACCAGGATGACCGTTTATAGTTGGATCGGGATTCCCAGACTAGACAGCTTGGAGGCGAGTTTGCGTAATCTTCAGCCATCCTGTCAGTTTATCTTTTTCAGAGTGCCACACAAACTTTTTCAATTGCAAAGATGGTGTGAAGCATCTCATTTTGTTTCCATGATTAAGAGCTGTTGTAAAACTGTTATTTTGAGGCAGATTAACTCCATGTGAATTTGGTCATGTTTGAGATGTTTTCCTTTATGATAAAGTGACCAGGTTACTTACTTCCTGCTGGACATTGTTTACAATGGAGATCAACAGCACACTTTTGTTCTTGAAGACTTTGCAGTTGCTGTGGGCCTTCCGGCTGGTCCACGCCAGCGCACGCATGCATTCTGGCTCTTTGACCATAAAGAATTCCAGGTAAAGTTGCATTTTAAGTGTCAGAACCAGCTAATGTCGCATACTAAAATCTAGATGCTTGCTGTGTTATTTGATGAATCATACAAAAGAAACACCATATATGGTTCCCAGCTTCAAATGTACTGCTTGTTAGTGCAGTAAAGCCTCAAACGTCATGGTAGTTGGGTTCCTGGAAAATGCTCCGATAGATGAAATTGCGATCGTGGAAACCAAGGCCCAATGGGAAAGTGGGGGTTTGGTTCCTGGGCTTTGAAAAATATCGAGGAAGATTGACGGCAGTCATAAATAAACGCATTACTCTTGAAATGGACGTATATATATATATATATATATATATATATATATATATATATATATATATATATATATATTTATATATATATATATATATATATATATATTTATATATATATATATATTTATATATATATATATATATATATATATATATATATATATATATATATATATATATTTATATATATATATATATATATATATATATATATATATATTTATATATATATATATATATATATATATATATATATATATATATATGTATATATATATATATATTTATATATATATATATATATTTATTTATATGTTTTTATTTGTATATATATGTATATATATGTATATATATATATATTTATATATATATATATATATGTATATATATATATATATACATATATATATATATATTTATATATATATATATATATATATATATATATATATATATATATATATATATATATATATATATATATATATATATATATATATATATATATATATATATATTTATATATATATATATATATTTATATATATATATATATATATATATATATATATATATATATATATAATATTGTTGCAAATTCGCGCCCGCTGTCGTGCGGACGGCCACGTCACTCGAATCGCGACAGCGTCGCCCACCGGACGGAAAATTCAGTCGTGACCCTCCGGGAACTATCGCCCGGAGCCAGTCATGGGTGGGCCTTTCGACCTCACCACAATCGTGCCAATCGGCCACCCGCGTAGGATAGGGTTGTTCGCCAAACTCGACCTACCTAAGTGCCCACGCGGATGGTAAACGGGGCGATCGTACCTCGCCGCAGGTCGACTCCGGACACAAACCGCTTAAGCGGTCCGTTCCGTGCTCCAGTGATAACCGAGCGGTGTTGTCGTCGGCCTCGACGGTTCCGATTAATTACCGGGCATATTAAGCCCACTACGAACCCTTTACGTGAAGCAGGATGGAGGGTCAATAAAGAAAAGACAAAGCAAAACGGGAAAACAGTTCACACAAAGCACATTTATTACGCGACACACGGAAAGCACACATATACAGCCAAACAGTCAAAATGCACATATAGCAATCAAAACAAAAGCAACAACGACGCAGAGTTACTACCGTCTCCGCGCACACACGGCAACACTTATACAGTTCTACTTTACAGACGGCGCCAAGACACATTTACTCAAAAGCAAAGGAAAGAAGCCACCCTCAGAGACAAGGGGGCAGACGGGCCTGTAGGCCAATATGTGCGCGTGACCTGAAGGAGCGGCCAGGCCCGTGAGACCGGGGGGGGGGGGTCCTACCCGCGTCCTCGTGACGCGTTGGCGGACGAGCCACAGATGTGGCTGCGTGGCTGTGCCCCGACTCCGTGCTGCTTGGCGGGTTTCGTTGGCACGACGTTTGGAGTGAGGTGGGAACGGGGCCCCCTTGTTGCACTATCTCAGCGCGGGGGAAAGGGGGAATTGTTGATGCCCTGGGGGAGGAGAATGGCTGGCTGGCTTGGGTCCCGCGACGAGCGATCTCACACTGTGACCTTGTCGCCGACTGCCGTCCTTCTCGCCTCGGAGCTGAGCTCCTTTGCCTCTTCCCGCAAATCTTCTCAGCCGACTCCAGAACCCAACTCTTCCTGCCTCACCGATGACTTCGCCACCCCACTCGACTCTCTGCCACACCGATCACTTCGCCACCCGACTCCACCCTTCCTGCCACACCGATCACTTCGCCACCCGACTCGACTCTCTACCACACCAATGACTCGACTCACTCTCTCCCCGACTTGACTTGCGCTCGCCGTTTTATAGGCCGGCAGGAGAAAACAATATGCAAATATCCGGATCAGGATGACCCCGGGGGCGGAGCCACGCTCGCCAATTGGTCGGAGGAAAGGGGGCGTGAATCTCCCCTGATCCTAGAATTTGCATATGTCTATTTCACAGAGACGCGCCTGGAGGCGGGGCCAAGCCGCTCCGCGCTTGCTAATTGGACGGAGGGGAAGTGCGTGTGTAGCGTTCTTGATCCGAATTCTCCCTCGGAAAGGCCGCTATTTGCGCTCGCGGCTCGGTGCGTTCGGCACCAATCGCCGAACGGGCCCGAGACAGCCCGACGCTCAGTGTTCACAGGTGGTGTGGGAATGGCCGTAGAAGGAGAGAGGTGAGGGTGGTGGAGGGTTTTCAGTGGTGGTTTGATGGTTATGGTGCCGTTTGGGAATGACGGTGATGCGATGATGTGGGGGCGAGTTGTAAAGGTCGTGGCTGTTGGTGTTGTTGTTGTTGTCTGAGGGTTGGAGCGTGGTTGTAGTTGGTGACGATGGCTGGCGTGGGGGTGGTTGTTGTGTGATGGCGGTTGAGACGTGGTTGGTTCAAAATAAAGATGGAACAGAAAAACGCCAAACTCAAAGGATCGCAGCCCGAATGAATCGCATAAATTCCCCTCTAAACAATGGATTTGGGCTAACTACACATGTACTTGGAGATATCTCACCTACGGGCCTTGAATGGTGGTTTGCGAATTTCCACAGCGGTAACACTACCCCCTCCCCTTTTTACAGACTCGTCCCGAGTCGTCAAATTTTCGTGTGCCATCATTTGTAGTTCTCCCCTAGTACGTTTTACCTATGGATCCCTGAGTGCGACATTCATGGTATTCGTGTCCCCAAAATAAATAACCTGAGGGCTAAGTAACTAACTAAACAAACCCACTCATACGGACGACTTAAATAAAATTGCCGGCGCGAAGACAGAAATGCCGGGGGCGCACTCATATTTACAGTACATCTTCACCTTACAAATCTTACACTAAACCATGGCCCAGGATCAATGGACTCTGCAAAGAGAAATGTAGTTAGCAGGGAGCCAGGCTACTCGCATGCAGTCTCTGGCTCATGCAATGCAGGTGGCAGGGAACGTGGCCGGCTGCTCACACGCAGTCCAAGGCCTCCCCTTTTAAATGGGCACAGCCAACAATGGCGCATGGGCTGCGCAAATGCAGTCTCCTTGTGCGGCTGCCTACAGGGCAGTCCCTGCAGCATGCGCGATGATCTGACGCAGCAAACAACGTTGCACGGGCCACCAATGCGGTCCCGTGATGCGGCTGCCGAAAGGGCAGTCCCTGCAGCTTGCAAACTGTTGTGACGATCCTGGCGCACATGGCAATGAATGAACGCACCTGAAACGCTCATGTGGCAGGCTGGCTTCCCGGGCCCCTTTCCGAAGGTCACCCGTGCCCACAACACTGCCCACGCGGCTAACGGCGCCCCGGGCCCCCACACCATGCGGGCGCACCCGTGCCCACTACGCTATCCCGGCCCCCCATGGGCCCTTGGCCTACTACGGCCGACTAGCCTGGTGCCCGGGGTATACCCACTCAGCGATACTCACCTTTCGCAGCCACGCTCCCAGCCCATCAACAGGGCTCCTGCACCCCTCGAAAACAGGTTTGAGCCTACACTCCCACCAACAGCAAAACGACCTCCATTTTTCCATATCGCTGACCCACGAACTCGCTCTACACTGACCCCGGGGTCCCTTTGGCGGGAATCACTCCTCCCCCCAATCACTCATCGCAACATGCATTCCACATTGGCTCCACTTACACAGACCCGCTGGCCTCACTCACTCAACACGTTTCCTTTCAACTCACCAACTCTTCAACACGCACACCTCTGACCTCTGCCATCCTGCTCACTAAATCCCCAAACTAACTCGTGCTCTGTCGTCCCTTATCCTATAGCACGTTCCATTTAACACTATGTAGCTAAACTACGTCCCCTCGACACATCCAAAGTCTGTCTCTGTCTCCAAATCATCAAACATCATTTTCCCAACCTAAATCTCATCTAAAACCCTCCACCTAATCCATTCCACGGGCCCCATGAAGCCGGTCGAGCTAAGCTAACCCTTCCCCCTAGCTAGTGTCATCCTGTGCCCGGGCAGGGGCGTCTTCCACCCTTTGCCTGGGAATCCTGTTCACCCGAAAGCGAGGCTTGCTTTTTTAAAAAAAATTTTAATTTTTTTTTTTTTTTATACATGCGCAGCACCAGCGCGGAAACTCGCAACCTGCGCACCAGCACAGCAATTCACAGCCGCGCACCTTTTGGCATGACGTCATGGCAGCTGTTCGCGTCCCTCGTCCCTCCTGGACGGTACCATCCGGCAGGGATTCACCCTCCTGCCGGATTCCAACCATACACGCAGCCATGACGTCACCCGGCGCATAAAAAAAAACACAAGCCCCATGTCTCGAGGGGTTCCCCACGTGAACACATGTGCCCTGCCCATTGGAGCTTAACACACACGCCCGCGTGGAGAACCCATCCGGTCCGAATCCATAATCCTGCCTAAACTTTGTCCGTCGCGGGATCGGCAACTTCACCGCGCTCGTTTCCGGACCGAGCTTCACTCCTGCAAGCGAGCACGTGGCGGCCTCGTGCGTTGCATCGCGCGAACCTCGCGCTCGCTGATGGGCGAACCCGGCGCGGTCCCCAATACAGCTACGGCCGCTATTCGGCCCTTGTTTCTCTGTCGCCGTCTCCGTCGCCATTCCACCCACGCACACCTGCGTGTTACGATGCTCACACACCACTCCATCACATTAACACCGGGAGACGCGGCTGCATGCTCCCGCATGCCGACCGTCATCTCACTCACATACCGCTCTCTCACACACACGGTCTCCCTTGCATGGACCCTTTCACTCACACAGGCGGTGACACTCACATGCGGTGCCTCATCCACACACGGCGTGCTGGGAAGCACGCCCTTCGGCACACTTGCCACCACACCACTCGCACACGGGGTCGCTTCCACACACGGGGGCGCACTCACACCTTTCACCACACACACCGGGACAACCACACTGGGGATTCGTGTCCCCCACAAGGGGTTTCGGGGTCTCTATAGCCCTCAAGCTCGGCGTGCACCCGTTCGCAGCACTCCTTCCCTCAACTCCGCTTGGCACGACCGAACTCACCTGGTCGTGAGTCGCCTCAAGGGGGCATACTCCCTCCCCTCGTTCCTGGAGGAGGCCATCCAGCTGCTCGCACCGGGTCACAAAACATTCTGCCAGCTCCCCCTCATTAAGCCTCGCTACGTCTGTGTGTGTGTGTTCGTCTTTAGTTTCTTCCACCCCGTCTTCATCGTGTAGTTTCTCCTCTATCGTTCCCATCTCCCGCGTCTCTGTTATTTCCGTCTCTTCCCTTGTCTCCACTATTTTTATTTCCTTTGTCGTCACCTCGTGTCTCGTCTCACACGTTTCGGTCACCCCATTTAATTTTTCCCGCTGTGTCACCGTCACGCTTCTCGCCCAACACGTCCCCCGAATTATTTTGCCCTCACGCGCCTCCATTGCTGGCTTGACAACCGTTGCACTCCCTCCCAGCTCGTTCGCTTCCACACATGGCGTCGCCATTTTGAGCTCCACTGCTATTGCCTTCATGCCCGCCTGCAGGCTTCGGCCCATGTTCTGCATCTCACCCCGCATTTCTTTCATTTTGTTTGTGTTTGTTTCTGTTTGTTCACTCCATCTATTTTGCTGTTTATGTTCGCATTCATTGTCGCCAGCATGGCGCATAGCTGGGCCATGTCGGGTGTGCTCAGCTGAGCCGATTCGACCAGGATCGGGGGGTTTTGGCAGAGAGGGGGAGGGGAGGTGTCGTACACCGCGGCCTCTGCTGCACCCATTTCGGGCTCCGGGTTCGGTTGGGGGGGAAATTGTTCCTGCTCGGGGTCTCCATCCTGGGCCATGGATTCGAACAATTCTACATCCATTTCTACTACCCCCAGCTCCCGCTCACCTTGAGACTCCATCTTATTTCTCGTGAGGGGTTAATTTAAATTGTTCGTAATTTGGAGGGAATCGGGGGTCGCTCCTCTCACCCCTGGACCGATTCCCCGTGAATTTAGCTTGGAGGCGGGAGGGATTCGAATCCCACTCCCGGACACCAGTGTTGCGAGGAGGGGGATGGGTTCGTATCCCACTCCTGACACCAGTGTTGCAAATTCGCGTGCGGACGGCTGCGTCACTTGAATCACGACCGCGTCGCCCACCGGACTGACAATTCAGTCGTGACCCTCCAGGAACTATCGCCCGGAGCCAGTCACGGGTGGGCCTTTCGACCTCACCACAATCGTGCCAATCGGCCACCCGCGTAGGATAGGGTTGTTCGCCAAACTCGACCTACCTAAGTGCCCACGCGGATGGTAAACGGGGCGATCGTACCTCGTCGTAGGTTGACTCCGGACACGAACTGCTTAAGCGGTCCGTTCCGTGCTCCAGTGATAACCGAGCAGTGTTATCGTCGACCTCGACGGTTCCGATTAATTACCGAGCGTATTAAGCCCACGACAAACCCTTTACGTGAAGCAGGATGGAGGGTCAATAAAGAAAAGACAAAGCGAAACGGGAAAACAGTTCACACAAAGCACATTTATTACGCGACACCCGGAAAGCACACATATACAGCCAAACAGTCAAAATGCACATATAGCAATCAAAACAAAAGCAACAACGACGCAGAGTTACTACCGACTTCGCGCACACACGGCAACACTTGCACAGTTCTACTTTACAGACGGCGCCAACACACATTTGCTCAAAAGCAAAGCAAAGGAAAGAAGCCACCCTCATGGACAAGGGGGCAGATGGGCCTATTGGCCAAAATGCGCGCGTGACCTGAAGGAGCGGCCAGGCCCGCGAGACCGGGGGGGGGGGGTGGGGGGGGTCCTACCCGTGTAGGGGAGCGGGGGGGGCCGAATCCAGAACCCAACTCTTCCTGCCTCACGGATGACTTCGCCACCCGACTCCACCCTTCCTGCCACACCGATCACTTCGTCACCCGACTCGACTCTCTCTCACACCGATAACTCGACTCACTCTCTCCCCGACTCGACTTGCGCTCGCCGTTTTATAGGCCGGCAGGAGAAAACAATATGCAAATATCCGGATCAGGATGACCTCGGGGGCGGAGCCACGCTCGCCAATTGGTCAGAGGAAATGGGGCGTGAATCTCCCCTGATCCTAGAATTTGCATATATCGATTTCACACAGACGCGCCTGGAGGCGGGGCCAAGCCGCTCCGCGCTTGCTAATTGGGCGGAGGGGAAGTGGGCGTGTAGCGTTCTTGATCCGAATTCTCCCTCGGAAAGTCCGCTATTTGCGCTCGCGGCTCGGTGCGTTCGGCACCAATCGCCGAACGGGCCCGAGACAGCCCAACTCTCAGTGTTCACAGGCAGTGCGGGAATGGCCGTAGAAGGAGAGAGGTGAGGGTGGTGGAGGGTTTTCGGTGGTGGTTTGATGGTTATGGTGCCGTTTGGGAGTGACGGTGATGCGATGATGTTGGAGCGAGTTGTGAAGGTAAAGGTCATGGCTGTTGGCGGCATTGTTGTTGTTGTTGTCTGAGGGTTGGGGCGTGGTTGTAGTTGGTGACGATGGCTGGCATGGTGGTTGTTGTGTGATGGCGGTTGAGACGTGGTTGGTTCAAAATAAAGATAGAACAAACAGAAAAACGCCGAACTCAAAGGATCGCAGCCTGAATGAATCGCATAAAATCCCTCTATACAATGGGTTTGGGCTAACTACACATGTACTTGGAGATATCTCACCTACGGGCCCTGAATTGTGGTTTGCGAATTTCCACAGCCGTAACAATGTGTGTGTGTGTGTGTGTGTGTGTGTGTGTGTGTGTGTGTGTGTGTGTATGTGTATGTGTATGTGTATGTGTATGTGTATGTGTATGTGTGTATATATATATATATATGTATGTATATATATATATATATATATATATATATATATATATATATATATATATATATATATATATATGTATGTACAGTGGGGAGAACAAGTATTTGATGCACTGCCGATTTTGCAGGTTTTCCCAACAACAAAGCACGTTGAGGTCTGTATTTTTTATCATAGGTACACTTCAACTGTGAAAGACGGAATCTAAAACAAAAATCCTGAAAATCACATTGTATGATTTTTAAATAATTAATTTGCATTTTATTGCATGAAATAAGTATTTGATCACCTACCAACCAGTAAGAATTCCAGCTCTCACAGACCTGTTAGTTTTGTCTTTAAGAAGCCCTCCCATTCTCCACTCATTACCTGTATTAACTGCACCTGTTTGAACTCGTTATCTGCATAAAAGACAGCTGTCTACACTCAATCAATCACACTCCAACCTCTCCACAATGGGCAAGACCAGAGAACTGTCTAAGGACATCAGGGACAAAATTGTAGACTTGCACAAGGCTGGGATGGGCTGCAGGACAATAGGCAAGCAGCTTGGTGAGAAGGCAACAACTGTTGGCGCAATTATTAGAAAATGGAAGAAGTTCAAGATAACAGTCAATCTCCCTCGGTCTGGGGCTCCATGCAAGATCTCACCTCATGGAGACTCAATGTTCATGAGAAAGGTGAGGGATCAGCTCAGAACTACATGGCAGGGCCTGGTCAATGACCTGAAGAGAACTGAGACCACAGCATCAAAGAAAACCATAAGTAACGCACTCTGCCGTCATGGATTAAAATCCTGCAGCGTACGCAAGGTCCCTCTACTCAAGCCAGCGCATGTCCAGGCCCGTCTGAAGTTTGCCAATGACCATCTGGATGATCCAGAGGAGGAATGGGAGAAGGTCATGTGGTCTGATGAGACCAAAATAGAGCTTTTTGGTTTAAACTCCACTTGCCGTGTTTGGAGGAAGAAGAAGAAGGATGAGTACAACCCTAAGAACACCATCCCAACCGTGAAGCATAGAGGTGGAAACATCATTATTTGGGGATGCTTTTCTGCAAAGGGGACAGGACGACTGCATCGTATTGAGGGGTGGATGGATGGGGCCATGTATAGTGAGATCTTGGCCAACAACCTCCTTCCCTCAACAAGAGCATTGAAGATGGGGCATGGCTGGGTCTTCCAGCATGACAACGACCCGAAACACACAGCCAGGGCAACTAAGGAGTGGCTCCGTAAGAAGCATCTCAAGGTCCTGGAGTGGCCTAGCCAGTCTCCAGACCTGAACCCAATAGAAAATCTTTGGAGGGAGCTCTAAGTCTGTGTTGCCCAGGGACAGCCCTGAAACCTGAAGGATCTGGAGAAGATCTGTAAGGAGGAGTGGGACAAAATCCCTGCTGCAGTCTGTGCAAACTTGGTTAAGAACTCCAGGAAACATCTGATCTCTGTAATTGCAAACAAAGGTTTCTGTACCAAATATTAAGTTCTGTTTTTCTGATGTATCAAATACTTATTTCATGCAATAAAATGCAAATTAATTATTTAAAAATCATACAATGTGATTTTCAGGATTTTTGTTTTAGATTCTGTCTTTCACAGTTGAAGTGTACGTATGATAAAAATTACAGACCTCTACGTGCTTTGTTGTTGGGAAAACCTGCAAAATCGGCAGTGTATCAAATACTTGTTCTCCCCACTGTATGTATGTATGTGTATATATATATATATATATATATATATATATATATATATATATGTATATATATATATATATATATATATATATATATATATATATATATATATATATATATATATATATATATATATATATATATATATATATATATGTATGTATGTATGTATATATATGTATGTATATATATATATATATATATATGTATGTATGTATATATATATATATATATATATATGTATGTATATATATATATTTACTGTTGTGGTTCTCGGAACCACATGCATCCAAAAGATAGTGGTCCCAAGACCACTTGGTTATTCCTTTATTATACATGTCGATAGTCCCTTTCCTTTTGTTTTACGGGACAACAAGGGAGTGCGTTGTGATGATCTAATAGCTGCGTTTGCTTACATCATTTTCTTCTTCATTTCGTCTGTACTCTTCTTTTTGTCTGATTATTCCTGAGGTAAATCAGCCACGTGCGCCTTCGCTGTTAGGTGGGCCCTCATTGAGGCCAGTGCGTGCAGTGCCGCTGTGAGGAACTGCAGCGCAGAGCCCTCGTTCCCAAGCGAGCCCTAAACCCAAAGTGTGCAGCGAGTTGTATATTTTTGGTAATGAGGTTTGAAGGTTAAGGAATGAGGAAGAGTACAATGGGGGAAGGTTCTTCCTGCAATCATTGACCCCATAATGGTGGCCCACAAATGTCGCATTTTCATTTCGAGCCAACCGATCTAACTCGATCTTTTCGTCTCACGTCACAACCTTTCTCTGCCTTTTGGCACAACTAACTTTGCCCATTGCTTTACGTTTGGGCTCATTAAAAGCAGTGCACGAAAAACAAAATGAGGCTCATAATGAGCGATAATTGTACAAGCACGGGACGCAAACGATGACTCATCTCAGCTTAAAAATCGCGATTGGTTGAAATGAAATTCCACGATAATGAAATTGGGACAACAGATTGCCTGCGAATGGTCGACACCCACGATATTAGATCCTTTGATATTTGAGGTGTTATTGTATGGTACTGTATCTGCATTAACAATGATAGCTTGAAGGTTTATTTTATTGTGTTTCATTTGACTTGTTGCCAACGCACGACAGAATGCCTTGGAGACATTTCAGCCTGGTTATCCAGGTTGGGAGGAACCTTGGCAGCACATCTGCATTCTTCAAGCACTTGTCTGCCAAAGTGAAACTGCACTGGCCATGCGATATGTTTTTGACTTCGCTCCAAAACCCATCTGTGATGATGATATCAAACTCCACCTGAGTGTTCTGCTTGCCAATAGGTGAGGTGTTGTTTGCAGTGGCAATTTGGTGTATATTCTTTTTTTATATATATATTTCATTTTTTTAATAATTTTGTCGTTCGGTTAGCAATTCGGTTTTATACCTGACAGTTGAGAAAAAGACCCAAATGCTTGGTTGGTGCATTTTATTTCTAAAATTTTGATAGTTTAATTTGAGATTGAGCAGCGTTGCTTTGTACTTGTGTTGTCTTTGATGCACTTTCTCCTGAAGGCAATTTGATATTGACAACAGCATACGCTGTAGATACCTTTGACTTCTGATGAAAAATCAGGCTTTTGTAAGAACTAGAAATACCTGCTCCCTCTGGGAGCAAGCTGGGGGGGCGGGTAGTGTATTATGTGGATGTGCAAACCATGCAGATGTCGGTGTGTGAATATCATTATTATTATTATTATTCTTTAATGACCACAATTATTCCCACCTTCTTGTGATTGTGGCTGAGAAGTTTTTTTGGGAGAGAGAGCAGGCCTGGCGTTTGATTCTGTTTAAGGCAGGAATTTGGAATTTGTTTATGGTGTTGATAATAACCACCGAATGTATCGCAAACATAGAGAAGAGACAGACACCAAATTGCGTATTTCAGTGTGATTTTAAACATTTTAAAGGTGATAAACACTGTCTCGGCTAAGTCGTCACTTTAAGTATAACCTTGATACAGTAATTATGACATCGTCGGTAACAATGCATTGTGGAAATTTGCTTCCGTCAGTCGGCTTTTACCCATAATGCAGTGCAGAATGATGAGATTATCGTTTTCGACATTAAGTATGAAGTTTACACATTTTATTGAGGCACCCGACATTGAAACAACCACAAACAGATAAACAGACAATTCTAGAATTATCGTGTTATAAATTAAAAATCTGTGACACGATGAAGGGGGAGCGGAGCGTCCGTGTGTCATGGTGATCGTTTTGGTGGTGTGGGTGGGTGGAAGGGGATGTGTCGACTGGATTTGTTATAGAATTGAGAGAATTGGTGTGTTCCCGTACGCAAAACACATGATTTTTTTTTTAACCACCTGAAATCTACCACGCACTTCCCTACCCTAAGCACAACCACCAGTTTTCAACACATTCCGTATAGTAGTTTAGTGGTACACACAAAATCGAGCATGGGAATGCATGTGTGTGTGCAATTTTCCCCCGTTTTTCAGGGGCCAGAAATCATCCATCCATTTAAGACCCTAAAACACTCTTAAACATGCCCTTGTCGATGTGTAAAACTTTCTTTGTTATTTAAACTCTTGTGATTCGGTTGTGATCCGCATTAGGTAATCGCTCTTTGGGGATTGGTGATGAACTTTGAACAGGTGATCATCACACTATTAGCGATTCTGCACGCATTTCACGCTTAAATGGCTTTTGTAAATTCGTCCCACTGTCTTTGAGGACATCATAAAGGGCACAAACAACAGGCACGAATAACTAATGTTTCATGTTAAATAAAGGTGGTGTAAAAGACGCTGCATCAATGGTGGTAAACTTCTGGAATTTTTTTTTTGTACAATTTTTAAAATAGCTATTTTATTTCAATTGCATTATATACTTGGATGCTCGAGACCACAAATTGCCTTGTTAGCACTTTCAAAACCCTTCCGTTTAACAGTAGCTAGACAAACTATTACAGCATTTTACGTCATCACAACCAACCAAATTTTCCGCATGGAGACCCCGCCCCATGTTCTCGTTTCTCAAGATGGTGTTCGATGAACTCTCTCGTCGTAAAAGGTTGTCAGTTGTGTTAATGTAATATGTAATCCTGCAGGAAAGTTGTTGCAGCCTGGAGAATTCTCAACCATCGTGGAAGTTTTGCTGTTTCTCGAGAGCTGTTTTGGCACTTTTTTCAGACTTGCATCAGTGAGAACCTCATGCACCACGTCATTACTTTTCCTTTGACTTCGATGCAGCAGGTACTCGAACTGAGTAATGGCTATCCATTTGTAACTTTTGTACGCAAGACAAGAGTAGGAATTTTATCACAAAATGGATTGTCAGGTGAAGCAGTGTGTTATTAACTTGAAAATTGAAGAACTATTTAACGATGCATTGAATTTGTAGAATTTAAAATCGATGGCATTCTTGCACACGTTTATATTGTCTTGTACTCGACTATTCTCCCATGTCCGATGCTGTTATAGAAGTATTTGGTTGAGTTTTTGAGAGACAACAATCAGCCCAAAAGCCAGGAACTTTTGTGGTTGTACCACATGCAAGAGGCCAATTACCTTGATGCCTTCCGTCTCCACCAAAACATGCGCTATGGCCTTGCTGTAAGTTTTGTTCTCCATTGTCATTTTTACTTTTCATTTTGATGTTTTTTTGTGTTTTGTTTATTTGGAGGTTATCTTCTTTCATCGTTGTCTTGGAGCGCGTATGCTTGGTCCAAGTCTTTCATAAAAGGCTGGCCATGCTTTATGTTCAACTGAAGCTTTCAGGAATTTAGAATTTGACCAATGTGCTGATGATAACATGTTTACTCTTTACCGAAAGATACCGTGGAATCGTTTGCATCCACAAAGCATAGGTAGCAGTTGGGTCACCAGTTTAATGTCATGCGAGGGACTGCACACTTTATCATGCAACTCCCCACCTGCAAAGTATTAGATCTTATCGTGTATCATCGGGCCAATAATCAAACCCAAACTAGTGCTCAAATGTAAGTGTGCTGTTTCTGTACCATCCTGTCAGATTCTTGGAGTCTCATTCTCTGAGACAGATTGTGATCTCTCAAATGGGATAGTTAAACATTCTTCTTCCATCTGTCTTTGGACATTACTATATGGAGATATTCTCATTGACGTGGATTTTTTAAACCCACCTTGTTGTGATCGTTGTACTCCTGAAGGATTCTAACTGGCCGATTGTGGAATCCTATTTGACTTCAGACAGAGTTTAACGTTTGTCCGATTTGATTATAAAATCCTACAAAAACCCTATCGACACTGATAAAACTGATGTCCACACAAGTCCTTCCTTGTGAAACAATTTATTTCCTAATTATACACCATACACTTCTCACCCTTGTACAATGAACTTAAGAATCCCCATTGATTGCAATATTATTTGGTTCTATTTCATTTATTCTTACTTTAGTTAACAGTTAGACCAACCCGATTCAATTCACCTCTACATTACATCAGAGAGTTTTATTCTAACTTGGTACTTGGTCAGTTCCAAGGAGTACAAGCCACTGAGAAACTATACTTCCTCACGTGCTTGCACTGAGAACAATGTACCTTTCAAAGCATTTTATACTTCCATGAAAGAGAGGTTGGGGGATATTCACCCAGACTGTAGACGTGTCCTTTAGACAAAAAGCCACTTTGTACATTTTCTAAGCAAAGGTTCATTTATCAGCTCGGTCACTCTGCTCCAGAACAACACATTTCTTATCATTTAGGGCAAAAGTCTTTTGGCCAGAAATGACAGCCAATTCAATTTGCAGCATAAAAGTTACATTTCTGAAACTCCATTTGTTACAATTTAAAATACATTAATATAAATTTTTCCCCCACACTCCCCCGTTTTTTTTAAAGGAAAATTTGAATAATTTTTCTTACACATGATTACCATGTCCCATTCCTGATGGAGAAAAGATTTCCATTATTCAAGTTCAATCAGCAATGGCAGCGAGTGCTCATATCAGAAAATGAGTGAGTTTCCATTTAATTTATGGCCTGTTCATCAGCATGTCACACATTGAAAACATGCTACCTAAAAGTCAGAAGATAAACAGGTCAGGGTGTGGATAGAGCGGCACCCAACGGGAAACACAATCGAAGCACTCCTTGAGCTGAGGAGAAGGTAGATGTGGGCAAGTACAAGTTTGGGCCGGACACTGGGTTGAAGGAGCGCAGTGTGGAAATCCAAGCCTGTCGTACATTGAAGTGACCACAGCAAGTTCACGATGTATTTGCCGAGCGGCAATCGAGAGTGTGGCTGAGAACATTCCTCCACGCAGGCACCACACAACGCCGACGTTAAGACTTTGCTCAACCTTCTCCTCAATGGGTTTTTTCTTTCTTTTCCCACATTGCTCCATCTCATCTCCTCAGGATGGGGCATGATCATGTGTTGAATGCTCAATCACCCAAATCTGGGTTCTCCCATCGTCCAATCTTTGCGTGGAAGTTCTTTCCAAACTTCATTTAGATGAAATCGTACATTGCTTCAAAGACTTCTTTCAACACTCCGAAACAAACAAAGCATCAATGAAACACCAATCAATAAACGTCATGGGCACATGTAGTTCTACAAGACTAACAAAGATTCTTATGGAAGCATTTAACTTGCATTATATGTCATATCAATATTTTAATCCCTTTCCTTGTTATTTCCAAAAACAACATGCTAAAATATACAGAAATCCCAGTTGTACGTATACTCAAAACATCCATCTCATTTGCTATTTCCATCGACATTTTAAATCTGACATTTCTCCATCTGTCCACTTCTCTCTCACCAAAACAGCAAACATGCTGCCATTTTTCCAACTCACATACACAAACCATCTATCACTTCCTCCGACCTTCTCAATTACGAATCCATTTTCCTTTATCAAAACAAATAAATCATTTTAAATAGTTGTACAAAAATTGTCAAATCACTTGTCAAATCTGTCATCAGGCGAATATCATTTAAATTGCAGCTCAAACACTCTGTCTACACATGCAGCTTCACCCTCCACAATCTTTATCCCAGTCTTGGAAAAGCATCTTAAACTTCAGACTAATAAACATCCAAACTCTCTTAAACAACTTTTTGGTCAAAACAATAAAATATTTCCTTTTAAAATCCATAAATGAAAAATTTAAATCTTCAGCATCTATCCAATTAAATCATGAATTTACCTTGACTGAATCGATCAAAGGGTTACACTGGGATGTTTGCCATTGCCTTCCCAGCACAAGTTCAGGTAACCTCAACATTCGCAGACGAATAAAACAATATTTCAACGTCCATCTGAGGGAATCATCTATTATCTGTGAATTGCCCCACGTGCTAAACATCATCAAATCATTAAAATCATTCCAAATCACGTTTCTACATTTAAATCACATCTTTTAAGTACAATTGTTACAACTCAGATCAAATCTTCGAAACATCTCTGACCCGTCCTCAGAGCTTGCCCAGCACTTAAACCTGCCGGGTTGTGTAATTACAAATCATCACAATGCCAGCGAGAGCTCAACTCCCAAGACTTCACGTTCCGAATACAGTATATCCACATTCACAATTGTTATTTCACTATTTATTCAAAATCCCTATGGTTGTAAAATAAAACTTCAACACTTTTTCCTAAATGGACTTCACTTTAAACATTCAGTAGAGAGGGTGCGCCACAAACACCAAGGAACAAGGAACAAGAAATTCTCTCCACATCCGGTGGGAAGAAAAAGGAAAAACCTCTGACAGGCAAAACCCACAGTTTGCATTACTCTGTCATGGCTTCAACACATACACTAAACAGCATTGCATCTCATAGACTTGCGTGTGATCACGTGACAAATACCAATCACATTTCTATCTCATCCTCTTGAATCTGTATATGAATCGAATTTCACACGTAAAGCAAAGGCTCGAACAAAGACTCAGTGTAAAGATATATGCCAATCCCCCACAGATCGAGTAGAGGGGGGGGGGTCTCACACAGTGTAGTTTGCGACCTTCGCATGGAAATACAACGCCAAGAATGCATAACATGCCATTTCAAACAGACCCACAGCTCAACTCAGCACGAGTTAAAATATCGTCAAAATCCCAACAGAACACGTTTCATTGCAGTGAATATTGGACTCGCACAAGTTTCATTTTTCACTCTCATTAACACATGCATCTCAATGCAAATCACCAACCATGCTCCCAGCTGGTTAATCGTCTCCTGCACTCTACAAAACGTTTCGTGCAAATCATTGCATTTACAAATCCGTAAAACCTCCACACAATATAATATAACAACCTCACTGCCAACAAACTTCCAGTGAGTTCAGTGAACAAAAAGTAACTCTTATAACTCTTACCAACAGGTAACTTTTAATATTTATCTATTTTAACCCTATCTCAGCGTCTCAGCCATGTCCTCGACCATCTCTCTCATAGCCGGTCCGTATCAATGCAAACATGTGGCATGTCGCTTCATCATGCCCATTTAATTACTCATCTGGCTCCTTAACGAGCCTCTTCTTGTCATCTGACTCCTCTTCTTCTCCAGCACTTTTCTAAAACAACTACAGTACTTATCGTTTACTTTAAAACGGACTCCCTCAGCCGGATCCTCTTCTTTCTCTCAATAAAATTATCTGACAATGAACTTTTCTTTGTTCGAAATGCGTTACCTGCTGAGAGCGCTCTCCCTTACCTTCGCTCAAGCACTTGTCGTTCCTCCAGGCACTGCCTCCGGCAGATTAAGCACCTCCGGTCATGAGCACCGCACCAACGTCGGTTGGAATCAGAGTCTCGGCGCCAACTGATGTGGATTTTTTTAAACCCACCTTGTTGTGATCATTGTCCTCCTGAAGGATTCTAACTGGCCGATTGTGGAATCCTATTTGACTTCAGACAGAGTTTAACGTTTGTCCGATTTGATTATAAAATCCTACAAAAACCCGATCGACACTGATAAAACTGATGTCCACACAAGTCCTTCCTTGTGAAACAATTTATTTCCTAATTATACACCATACATTTCTCACCCTTGTACAATGAACTTAAGAATCCCCATTGATTGCAATATTATTTGGTTCTATTTCATTTATTCTTACTTTAGTTAACAGTTAGACCAACCTGATTCAATTCACTTCTACATTACATCAGAGAGTTTTATTCTAACTTGGTACTTGGTCAGTTCCAAGGAGTACAAGCCACTGAGAAACTATACTTCCTCACGTGTTTGCACTGAGAACAATGTACCTTTTCAAAGCATTTTATACTTCCATGAGAGAGAGGTTGGGGGATATTCACCCAGACTGTAGATGTGTCCTTTAGACAAAAAGCCACTTCGTACATTTTCTAAGCAAAGGTTCATTTATCAGCTCGGTCACTCTGCTCCAGAACAACACATTTCTTATCATTTAGGGCAAAAGTCTTTTGGCCAGAAATGACAGCCAATTCAATTTGCAGCATAAAAGTTACATTTCTGAAACTCCATTTATTACAATTTAAAATACATTAATATAAATTTTTCCCCCACATCATGTTTGACACTCTCATTTGTGTGTCTGTTTTGTTTTATATACAGGCTGGATGTGGTCCTGCAGCACACGAGCGTTACATGCTGCGTAACTGCATAATGGAGCAGTATGCGCATGTGCTTCCATGCGTTCAACGCAAACTTAAGCTGGACCGTCTGCGCCCCTACCCTAAATCCAAGCATGTGACATGTGATGGTACGTTGTTTGTAGCTGATCAAAGCCTTTCCTTCATATTGCTATTTTCCAATTACAGGGTGACTTGTTTGGGATTTCTGACGTTTTCATTTCAAACACAGCCCTGACAGCGTTTTGTCTGATTTGGATTTGTGAATAATCATCCCGTACACATAGGGATGATTATTCCAGGTGACAATATTTTGTCCACTTTAAAGTCAGGCTTGAACGACACAATTCCCTTTGAAAACCTACAAGTCATTATGCCAAACTGTTTCATGTCATTTATGATCGGGCTGGCAGGATGGCCGAGACGTACGCACACTTGCCTCAGCTGTCAAGCCAGGGATTGAATCCCGATATGTATGAACTGTCATCCCCGTGTTTCACAGTCAGGGTGATTCCTCGAAGTGTGTGTGCCGTCCCTCGGATGGATGTTAAACTGGGCGGTTCCATCTGCTGGCATTAGTTGGCAGACATTAAAGATCTCATGGTGTCCTTCGTGAAGAGGAGACGAGTTATCGCCGACACCTTGAACAAATTCCAAATTCAAGTATCTATGAACAAGAAGCAAACATTATAAATATATGTGGAAAAATTCATTTTCTGCATTAATTTCTGCATTAATTACAGTTGAGAGGGACGGCAAACTGCCCAGCATGACTCCAGGCTTCAAAACCACTTTGGCAGAATCTACACTTTGTATTGGACACAATAGTGTTCTTGCAACACGTGTCCTTTTTGATCATAACTTGAATAATCTTCCTCCTATTTTTATGGTTGATTTTTATGGATAGATTATGATATATGGGGACACATTTTATTAATTAACACTCTCTCCCGAAAAATTGAAGGTCAAGGTCATATGGTGGTCTGACAAAAAAAAAAAGAAAAAAATGCCCATCATTGGATCGTGGGCAAGTCGTGGCCGATCACTTTGTGATCGCAGATATCTGATTACATTTTTGCTCTGCTTAATTGACCAGAAGGATAATGGCAATTCTCAATGGTGCAATGTAAAGATTGTGGAACCACAGGCGAGCGAGCACTGCATTGCCATCTTGCCTTGTTAATTTATGTAAGACAACCGTGCTTGCTTGTTTATAATTGCTTGCTGTTCATTTTGGGGTTTGGTGCAAATTGTGTTTTTTACCCTCGTTCCATATTATAATGTGTGAAGGTTAATTTGAACTGCTCCGTTACATTTACAATGTACTTAGTGTCTTTGCTTTTGACAGTCGTACCAAGACCACTGTCAACTGTAAGGCCAGCCAAGGGCAAGATTATGTTGCGTTCGACCTTTTTAAGCCATCTTTTGAGCAAGATGCAGGAGGTGCACTCGGGCCTTTCTCAGGAAGCATCCTCCATTATTGAGTGAGTGCAGTACTTGAAAATTATTGTTTTATTTCTTGGTATTTTCTGTCCTTCATTCGATCTTTTTTTCACTTTTCTTGCTTTCGTCTTTCATGACCATATATTGTAAATAATTTCAAGTGTTTGTGCATTTGTATGTAATTATTTAATGGCCGAACAGTAGCACCTGGAGGCTCCAAAGTTTTTTTTTTTTTTTTTTTTTTTTTTTTTGTATACCTTGTCGAGGCTCATGTGAGAGCTAACACACAACGCACATCAAGGGGGGCATGAGACAAGAGGGGAGGGAGTGGGAAGGACAAAACGGTGGGGAACAGAGACATTCGGAGATCTGTCGAAGGGAGAGGGATGGGACGGGGAACATGGGTAATAGATGATGGACATTACAGGGACTTTCAGGAAGGAAAGCAGGGAATTTGAAGGAGGTGGGCTTGGGTGGATTATCGGGGGTAGAAAAGATCGAGGATTTGGATGGGGTAAAAAAAAGGGGTGGTGGTGAACAGCTGTTTTGAAGGCCTGGAGGGAAGAATGGGAATGAATAGAGTGAGGGAGTTTATTCCAAAGGCGGGGAAAAAGAGGAATGAAAGAGTGAAGGTGAGCAGTGATTCGTGATTTTGGTAGTTTTATGAGAAGGGGGTTGTTGGCGGACCTTGAGTGCCCTGTGGAAATGTGGTGGGGACAAATCGCAGAGAGCAGGGGGGGCGAGGCTGGAGAGGAGACAGTAGAAGACAGAAAGACCACCGACCAACCTGCGGTGATTGAGTGAGAGGTCCAAAGACTCGGCCTCATTGTGGGAGATGCCAATGATCCGAAATGCCTTGGTTTCTACAGCATGAAGCCGAGAAAGGTGGGAGCCAGGAGCACCAGCCCAGAGGGGAGAGCAGTACTCCATCAGGCTGCGGACAAAAGCTTTGTAAGTGGTCAGGAGCTCAGGTGGGCCGAGGAAGGACTTTGCATGACGGAGGATTCCCAGTCGGCGACTGGCTTTGGAGGCGAGGTTTAGAAATGTGGCTTTCCCAGGAAAGGTCAGAAAGGTCATGGCAGATAGTGAGACCGAGAAGCTTGAAAGAAAGGACTTCTTCCAGAGGATTGTTGAGAAAGTGGATGGGGGGGGGGGGGTTTCAAAACGGTCCTATTGAAAAGACATAGTGAGAGTATGAGATTTGTCCGGATTGAAAGACATGTTCCACGTGTTGGACCAGTTTGTGATTTTATCCAGATCTGCAGTGAGCGAAGAAACTGCTGCTTGCCGGTCTGAGGGATGACAGATGGTATGGCAGAGGGTGGAGTCATCAGCAAAGAGATATAGAGGATTTTCCAGAAAGTCGGAGAGATCATTGATGAAAACCAGAAAAAGAACAGGGCCCAGAACGCTACCTTGAGGAACCCCAGCCTGGACAGGAAGAGGGGATGAAAGAACTCCATTTAGGGCCACACGGTGACTGTGACAGGAGAGGAAGCCTGTGAGCCATGAGTGGAGATGGACTTGGATACTATAGGAAGAGAGTTTGGTGAGCAGGGCAGGGTGCCAGACCTTATTGAAAGCACGCGATATCTCTCGGGAGAAGGCTCTGATTTCATGTCTGGCATCAAGGATCTCCATCCATTGTTAGGAACGCAGAAGCAGCAAGTTTAGGGTCGAGTGACTTTGTCTGAATCCAAATCGATGATCGGAAATCAGGCCATTGGAGAAGAGGAGGATTTAATGTCTGAAGCGATGATGGATTCCATAACCTTGCTGATGATTGGGAGAAGGCTGATTGGTCTGGAGTTGCAGGGATCTGTTTTTGCACCTTTTTGTGCAGCGCAGTGATGTTTGCTGATTTCCAAGCAGATGGCAGATGACATTGAGCAAATGAGAGGGTGAATGGAACAGAGAGAGGGTGAGCAAGAGCAGAAGAGCAGGCTTTGAGGACACATGGGCTGATGCCGTCTGGACCGGTTGCCGAATCTGACTCGAGGTTTGACAGCAAGCTCTCCACCTTGTCAGGAGAAAAGGACACTGAGTCCAGGGACAGTTGGGTGCGACTGGGTAGCGTGGGTACAGAAAGATATGGGTTTTGGACACAAGATTTAGCTGCAAACACCGAGTTTAGGCATTCAGCCTTTTCACATGCGGTATCAGCAGTGCGACCATTTGAGGTAAGGGAGGGGATGGAGGGGGAACATACACCAGAAACAGATTTGATGAGACGCCACCAAGATTTTGAGGAGGGAGAGAGGTTTGAGAGTTCAGACTTGAGATGAGAAAGATGGTTGTCGGTACTTAAGAATCTGGGCTTGGTTTTAAGCGACCACACGTTGTCCTTGATGGCCGTTTTGAGACCACCAAAGGCCGCGATAAAGTATATATGGGAATGTGGGGTCAAGCAGTGTTGCCACCAGGCTACTGGCAAAATAAAAGGTAACCACTATGAGGGCCATAACTTTTCAATGCACATTGCACAATATGTGCCAGAACCCAGAACGTATTTTTTTTCCTCCTATGCAATGCCAGGTACACAGACTAGTGTAAGTATGTATGTATGTATGTATGTATGTATGTATATATGTCTAATTTTTTGTTGTTATAGAAGAAGGCACTTTCAACCAAAAGTAAAAACTCTATAAACTGCTAATTTGAGCAAAAAGTGAGAGCAGACCTAGACTATTGTGCCTGAGGAAGCTGGTGAAACGTTGCCCTGAGACCGGGTCTGCTCTCGCTTTTTTGCTCAAATTATCTGAGTCAATCGAGTTTTTACTTTTGGTTGGAAGCGCCTTCTTTAAAAATGTCATCCCAACCACCCCAACCATATATATATATATATATATATATATATATATATATATATATATATATATATATATATATATATATATATATATATATATATATATATATATATATATATATATACATACATACAGGGTGCCCCACAGAAAAGCAGGAAATTTGATATTTTGAGATTTATTTTGCCGTATTTTACCATACCAATAAACTGTTTTACACTACATCTAAGTTTGCTTTTGTTTTGTTTGAAAATAAAGTGTATCTTTGTTTTACACTGCATCTAAGTTTTCTTTTGTTTTGTTTTAAAATATCTGTACTAAATTTCCTGGTTTTCTCTGGGGCACCCTGTATATACAGTGGGGAGAACAAGTATTTGATACACTGCCGATTTTGCAGGTTTTCCCACTTACAAAGCACGTTGAGGTCTGTAATTTTTATCATAGGAACATTTCGACTGTGAAAGACGGAATCCAAAACAAAAATCCTGAAAATCACATTGTGTGATTTTTAAATAATTAATTTTCATTTTATTGCATGAAATTAGTATTTCATACATCAGAAAAACAGAACTTAATATTTGGTACAGAAACCTTTGTTTGCAATTACAGAGATCAGACGTTTCCTGTCGTTCTTAACCAGGATTGCACAGACTGCAGCAGGGATTTTGGCCCACTCCTCCTTCCAGATCTTCTCCAGATCCTTCAGGTTTCGGGGCTGTTGCTGGGCACCACAGACTTTCAGCTCCCTCCAAAGATTTTCTATTGGGTTCAGGTCTGGAGACTGGCTAGGCCACTCCAGGACCTTGAGATGCTTCTTACGGAGCCACTCCTTAGTTGCCCTGACTGTGTTTCGTGTCATTGTCATGCTGGAAGACCCAGCCACGCCCCATCTTCAATGCTCTTGTTGAGGGAAGGAGGTTGTTGGCCAAGATCTCGCGATACATGGCCCCATCCATCCTCCCCTCAATATGGTGCAGTCATCCTGTCCCCTTTGCAGAAAAGCATCCCCAAAGAATGATGTTTCCACCTCCTTGCTTCACGGTTGGGATGGTGTTCTTGGGGTTGTACTCATCCTTCTTCTTCCTCCAAACACGGAGAGTGGAGTTTAAACCAAAAAGCTCTATTTTGGTCTCATCAGATCACATGACCTTCTCCCATTCCTCCTCTGGATAATCCAGATGGTCATTGGCAAACCTCAGACGGGCCTGGACATGCGCTGGCTTGAGCAGAGGAACCTTGCGTGCGCTGCAGGATTTTAATCCATGATGGCGAAGTGTGTTACTTATGGTTTTCTTTGATACTGTGGTCCCAGCTCTCTTCAGGTCATTGACCAGGTCCTACCAGGATCTGGGCTGATCCCTCACCTTTCTCATCATCATTGAGTCTCCACGAGGTGAGATCTTGCATGGAGCCCCGGACCGAGGAAGATTGACAGTTATCTTGAACTTCTTCTATTTTCTAATTATTGCGCCAACAGTTGTTGTCTTCTCACCAAGCTGCTTGCCTATTGTCCTGTAGTCCATCCCAGCCTTGTGCAAGTCCACAATTTTGTCCCTGATGTCCTGAGACAGCTCTCTGGTCTTGCCCATTGTGGAGAGGTTGGAGTCTGATTGATTGAGTGTGGACAGCTGTCTTTCATGCAGATAACGAGTTCAAACAGGTGCAGTTAATACAGGTAATGAGTGGAGAATGGGAGGGCTTCTTAAAGACAAAACTAACAGGTCTGTGAGAGCCGGAATTTTACTGGTTGGTCGGTCATCAAATACTTATTTCATGCAATAAAATGCAAATTAATTATTTATAAATCATACAATGTGATTTTCAGGATTTTTGTTTTCGATTCCTTCTGTCACAGTTGAAGTGTACCTATGATAATTACAGACCTCGACGTGCTTTGTAAGTGGGAAAACCTGCGAAATCGGCAGTGTGTCAAATACTTGTTCTCCCCACTGTATGTATTTGAATGTGTATATTGTTATGGCTGTGGAAATTCGCAAACCACCATTCAGGTCCCGTAGGTGAGATAACGCTCAGTACATGTGTAGTTGGCCCCAAACCCGTTGTTTAGAGGGAATTTATGTGATTCATTTGGGCTGCGACGCTTTGAGTTAGTCGTTTTTCTGCTCTATCTTTATTTTGAATCAACCGCCATAACCATCAAACCACCGATAAACCCTCCACCACCCTCACCTCTCTCCTTCTACGGCCATTCCCGCATCACCTGTGAACACTGAGCCTCGGGCTGTCTTGGGCTCGTTCAAGCGATACGCACCGAGCCGCGAGTGCAAATAGCGGCCTTTCCGTGGGAAAATTCGAATCAAGAATGCTACACGCTCACTTCTGATCCGTCCAATCAGCAAGCGCGGAGCGGCTTGGCCCCGCCTCCAGGGCGTCCGTGTGAAATGGAAATATGCAAATTCTCGGATCAGGCGAGGTTCACGCCCACTTTTCTTCCGTCCAATTGGCGAGCGTGGCTCCGCCCCCGAGCTCATCCTGATCCGGAAATTTGCATATTGGTTCTCCTGCCGGCCTATAAGACGCCGAGCGCAAGGCGAATCGTGGCAGAAAAGGCAGAGTTTTGGGAGAGTCAGTTTGGAAGAGCAGAGTGTGGCAGAGAGTGGAGTCGGGAGGCGAAGGCGTCGAGTTGGGTTCTGCAGTCGGCTGAGGAGAGTTGTGGCAAGAGGCCAAGGAGCTCGGGTCCGAGGCAAGAAGGACGGCGGTCGGCGACGAGGTCGCGGCCGGAGATCGCTCGTAGCGGGACCCAAGCCAGCCAGCCATTCTCCCTCCCCAGAGCATCAACAATTCCCCCTTTTCCCCCGCGCTGAGATAGTGCAACAAGGGGGCCCCGTTCCCACCCCACTCCAAACGTCGTGCCAATGAAACCCGCGAAGGAGCACAGAGTCGTGGCACAGCCACGCGGCCACGTCTGCGGCTCGTCCGCCAACACGCCACGAGGACGCGGGTAGGACCCACCCGGTCTCGCGGACCTGGCCGCTCCTTCAGGTCCCGTGCACATATTGGCATACAGGCCCGTCTGCCCCCTTGTCTCTGAGGGTGGCTTCTTTCCTTTGCTTTTGAGTAAATGTGTCGGCGCCGTGTCTTGTAAAGTAGAACTGTATAAGTGTTGCCGTGGTGTACGCGTATTCGGTTGTAACTCTGTGTCGTTGTTTCTTTTGTTTTCCTGATATAGGTGCATTCTGACTGTTTGGCTGTATATGTGTGCTTTCCGTGTGTCATGTAATAAATGTGCATCGTGTGAACTGTTTTCCCGTTTCGCTTTGTCTTTTCTTTATTGACTCTCCATCCTGCTTCACGTAAAGGGTTCGTAGTGGGCTTAATATGCCCGATAATTTATCGGAACCGTCGAGGCCGACGATAACACCGCTCGGTTATCCCGATAGCACGGAACGGACCGCTTAAGCAGTTCGTGTCCGGAGTCGGCCTGCGGCGAGGTACGATCGCCCGGTCGACCATCCGTGCAGGTACTTAGGTAGATCGAATTTGGCGAGCAACCTTATCCTGCGCGGGTGGGCAATTGGCACCGTCGTGGTGGGGTTAAACCCCCACCCGTGACTGGCTCCCGGCGTTGCTCCGAGAGGGTCACGACAGAATTGTCCGTTCCGGTGGGCGAGACGGCCGCCATTCGAGTCGAGCGGCCGATCGCACGCCGACGGGCGCGAATTCGCAACAATATATATATATATATATATATATATATATATATATATATATATATATATATATATTTATATACATGTACACATACCGGGCGTAGTGGCGTGCGCCTGTAATCCGGCTACTCGGAGGCTTGGAGGATCGCTTGAGGACGGGGGCTTTGCGCGGGGCCGCACTATGAGAGGGTGTCGGGCAGCCCGGAATCATGGCGAAACCCAATCCTTATCCCTGTGTCGTAAGAGGCGACCAGGGTTGCGTCAGGAAGGGCATCCGACATAAATTCTGTGCCAAATCAGTGTGCAGATCATAACGGATGATCCGCTGTGGCGACCCCTAACGGGAGCAGCCAAAAGAAGAAGATATACATACATATATATATATATATATATATATATATATATATATATATATATATATTATATATATATATTATATATATATATATATATATATATCTCATATGTCTGTCTGTTCCACCCTCAAACACAGAAACTCTCCTTGGAGAAAAAAAATAATTCAGCAAAAATTGCTTCAAATTAATCCAAACCTACGGGAAAATTACAAGTTTTCAATCGGACGAAAAATTGAACCGAGGCGGTGTACAAGTCACCAGACAACTTCTTCGATCGCTCCCAAATTTATTCATTTATTTTGAATTTGCTGTTAAGAAGTATGTTGATTTTGGAATGTCACAATAGTCTTCACAGTATATTTAATAAGCTAATGTTGTTTGTTTCCTCCCTGAAACACGAAAATGGTCCTCGGAGACAGACTGAATGACGTAAAATTTGCTTCAAATTAACCCACACCTCTGGGAAAATTATAATACTACCTCAATTTAGCTGTTTCAACCAGCACAAGAATAAAAGGCTTCTTTTATTTTTGTTTTTCTGATGTGTTTTTTACCACGGGCTTCCAGCCTGTACAATGTATTAAACATCGTGAATCTCTGACACTGAATGTGACATGACGCTGACGTCATGCGTGTGAAGAATCCAACATAAGCACAACAATTGTTGCTTCCAGGTCGTGCAGCATTTGGTGTGTGTGTGTGTGTGTGTGTGTGTGTGTGTGTGTGTGTGTGTGTGTGTGTGTGTGTGTGTGTGTGTGTGTGTGTGTGTGTGTGTGTGTGTGTGTTATAATATTCTGTATATTAGAATGTATAAGCAGTATATGCAGAATATTGACCTCATGCTTCATGAAACAGAGAGAAAAACGAAAACATTATGTGCAGCAAGACTTTGGGAGACTTTCTTGACACACCTCTTCGGCAAAGTTGTATCTCAAACCAGAAGTGAGTGCCTCTATACGTTTTATCCTGCAGCTGATCAATTTCAGCTTCTGCAGTGCTCCTCCAATATATCTCCTCCATGTGTTCGATTAATGCATATCTTCCATTCTCCTGTGTGATTCCTCCCCTTCCACAGACTGACAAATGAAGTCACAGCATCGCCTTCAGTAAAAGCTTCACCAGCCACTGCAATCACTCTTTTTTCTTCCCTTCATAACCGTCTCAATTCCTTACAACACTCCCTCCAGGACTTTCATTCTTCATTGCCCCAACAGGACATTTCACAACAGCATTCCATTACTGTTGAACTCTTACAGACACCACCCGTGGTCAGGGTATGTACTCTGTGCTTTGATTAGCCCTTGACTGCATATGGGATGTTGCAATGAGTGCATGACATTTTGATCGTAATTCTCGTGATAATGCAATTAATTGCCTTTGCGAGGACTTTTTTGTTTTTAAAATAGGCCAAAAAAGGTGTTTTTTTTATCTCCATGCCTTTTAAAAAATATAGGAGGATAGTGTGGTCAGCTCTGTCTGTCTGTCTCATGCTATCTCCTAAACGGATTGTTCAGAAATTCACCAAACTTCGAAGTTATGATCACATGACAAGAAGGTGCAAGAGCAATTTCAGTTTTAGTCCCACCCCCTGGGCCCTGGGCTGGGGTAATCCCAAAAATCCTACATGCCAAAAAATGTAATTTCAGGCACATTTTTGAACGTTTTTTTCAATGAAACTTTGAATATGCCATCACCATTGAGGAACGTATCAAAAAAAACGATTTTTTTTTTTTTTGCATTTGACTTCTGGCTGATGCAGGAGGGGGTGGGGACTTTGGGTCACAGGTCAAAGAGGAAACAAAATTTAAACTCAAAATTTGCTATTGGGTCATTCTTGGTGGAACCTTTTTTTTTTTCCATCTTTCAACTTTGCTTTAAGTGGGAAGTGCAGGGATTTGTAATGATGATGTACCATCAACTTCACTCTAGTTGTACTTGCATTGTCAACATTTATTGCTCAGACGATCAATTCTATGTACTTTACAGTGTTCTCTGCGAAAAATGACTCCACTCAGCGTAATTGTATGTTTTTGAGTCGTCTTTGCATCGTATGGAAACTTCGTCTCCCGAAATTGATGCAAAGATTTTCTTTTGTTTAACTGTAATTGGTTGTGTTACTGTTTGAATTGCTAATTTCCTCAACGTGTTTATGACTGACCCCAGCAACACCCACTGGTGAATAGGACTTCAAAAGATGAGGTTTTTCCCAGTTCCAACCTTCACATTCAACTGTTTGCAAAGATGGCAACTCCTGAGCGACCACAAGATCCACAGCGCCATTCTGAAGTCTGGTTTGGAAAGCTGCGGCAGGAGCCCAAACTCTTCCCCGACACCCAAACTGTTCCCCAAACGTCACAAGAGGTGAGAGAGTACTGCCTCAGGATTGTGGTTTGTACTTTTTTTTTTTCTCTCTCTCTTGCCTTTTCCATGTCTTATTGCTGTGGGTTTTCTTCAAATGAGCAACACTTAAATGGTTGCTACAACATTGCTCATAATCCATAACCGATGTTTTAATGAAGTGTGAACGCAACATAAATCTTTGCATTATATGGAAACCTTAGCTACCGAAATTGATGAAATTAAACTAAAGAGAATCTTTGATTGAGTTAGTGTGTGAATTGTGAATTTCTTCAACACGTTAATTACTTTGACCCTAGCAACACCCACTGGTGAATACGGCTACAAAAGATGAGGCTTTTCCCAGTTCCAACCTCCGCACTCAACCATTTACGAAAACTGCAACTTCAGAGCGACCACAAGATCCACGGTGTCGTTCCGAAGGCTGGATTGGAAAGCTGTGGCAGGAGCGCGATCTGTTCCCCAACACCCGAACTGTTCCCCAAATGTCACAAGAGGTGAGAGGGAATCCTTCCTGGGGATTGTGCTTTGTACATTGTTTCTTCTTGCCTTCTCCACATCTTGTTGCTGTGAAATTTCTTCAGTAACACTTAAATGGTTGATTGCACAGCATTGCTCATAATCCATAACCGGTGCTGTAATGAAGAGTGTTGACACAAAACTTTGTAAATGTACTTATTTTTTCTCAGCCAGAAGGTATTAATTTATTTTATTTTATTTTAAGTATTTGATGAATTATATTTATAAATCTTGAAGAAATCTGAAAATTTGGGCTGACAGATGTTTGTTGGTTCAGTGAAGTTTTTCTCTGCCCCAAATTGATTTGGGAATTTCATCGTTTGGCCAATTTGCTATTTTTTCAATCAGACAACGTATTCCTACTGGAATAAACGACGACATATCGGTTATTTTCGCTGATTGTGAATAGTCTTCACCCTCATGTTACTTGTATCGTCTTGCAATGCTTCCCAGAAGTAAATCCTTTGTACGTCGAGGTAATATTGTTGCGGGGCCGGGCGTCGGCCGTGAGCACGACCGCGAGATGGAGCTGCAGAGTCGGCTCGACCGATCGCCCGGAATTTAGATCGTACTTCTTCGGAAAAGTACGGGTCTCTTTTTGGACCGAACTCGCCAACAGGCAGACCACATGGGGTAGGGTCGATTGCCAATTTCAATTTACCTAAATACCCATGTGGTCCAACCTACCGGGGAAATTCACTCTCGACGGCTCCCGTACGGAACGAGCGGCTTAACGTACCCGTTCCGTGTGCGATCCGAGCGGTTTGATCGTCGAGCTCCGTCGATCCCGAATACCCTGTTACAATGGCAATGGCCTGGCTAACTTTCCAACATGCAGCACGCTCAGTCAATGAAGGAATGGACACGAACGAGCTTTAGCATTGAACAATCGAGGTATTTATTCACAATTGGGGATGAGGGGAGCACATAAGGGCAGAGCTAAACCGAATATTAATAAGCACGTATGCAAGGTATGTACAACAAGAGCACTTGTACAGTTCACTACTTACTATACTGGCACCACAAACACACATACGCACACACCCAAAGAATCGGACCAATGGTCTTTATTCGGACCTCCAGCCCGGAGGACAGTTGGGCTGAAGACCAGATTCTGCCTCGGACCTGCCCGCCTCGTGTGGTCTTCGAGCTGTTTGGACCGGGCACCAGTGTGGGCGAGCTGAATCCAACCACCGCGAGCCGCGATCAGCTTTCCGAGCTCCGGTGAATCCCCTCGCGCTCCGGAACACGCGCTGGTGAGACGAGGCGCCGATCCTTCCCAATCCGCTGCGTCGATTCCCCCGAAGAACCACCAACCAAGAAGAGCAAAAGAACCGAACCAGAACAGAGCAAACAAGACCCACGAACATGAACCAAGAAGAAGCACAACAACCAAGAAGAACCCAGAAGAACCCAATTTCTGTCTCTCTCTTCCCTTCTTATCCCTCTTGGGCGCGGCTCGCTTCCGGCGTGACCCATTCACCGTCGGTGGGGCCTGTCGCATCCCATTTCTTGGAGTCCCCCACGTGAGCCGATTTATGTCCATATTAGGGCATACTACATACCACAACCTTCATCACCCATGATCTGCCAAAGTTTGTTCATGACATTTACAAAGATATCGGGGTCTAAGAGGGTTTCAGGGGGTTGGGTGGTTTCTCCCAAAAATAGGTAGTAGCATTACATAGTCTACCAGGTGAGCACCCATGGGGTATTGCCCCTATTTTTGCTCATCGGGGTGAACCCCAAAAAGTTGGACGAATTTTGACTGGGGTAGTAAAAAAGTAAAATAGTCAAACACGAGGGCTCATAACTTATGAACTGTTGGATGAAGGTTTGGGAAATTTTGAATATGAATAGAGACACTTGTTGAGACTTCAAAGTTACCTGCAGCCACATAAATTAGGGACACCGTTGAAATGAGAGCGAGAGAAGAACCTTCAGAGTTTAGGCTTTATTCCATTTGATTGGAGCCGCTTCTGTGGGCACACCGGGGAATACAGGTTCAGCTAGGAGTACATAAGCAGTAACGTATACATGTGCGATTAATCATTGCAGACTAAATCCGCGTAAGCACGGAGTTCGATATAATCTCCATTCTCACCAGTCAATGAGCACCTTCAGTTAACGAGCATCAAGTGAACAGCCGATGTAAATGGCAATGCCCCGGGGACAACCACTCGTGCCGCGGAGACCTCCCCTTATACGCGAGACGCACAACATGTGATCCCGCGTCATGTCCCTCAATTCACCTCAATTCACCACATTCTCCGCACCTTTAAAATGTAACTAGGGGCCCATCTTACACACCATGATTGCTTTAGCACTATAGGAGTATACATTTCAAGCAACGCGGACTAATAGGTCTACAGAAGCATACATGCCAAGCAGTGATTATTTTGAGTTGTAGGAGCATGGAAATGAGCATCGATATATGATATAATGAGCATATAGGAGCATGAGCAGCGAGAATGCCGATAATCCCCTTTACAGATTGAGTCGTCGAGGGGGCCTTATTCGTCGACCTCTCCGGGAGTAAATGGCAGTTTCACTTGAGGGAGACTCCCGATCCTCTTGGTGAGCCTCGACTTGTGCCGGGGATGACTCCTCGATCGCTCTCGGGTGGAACGCGGCAGCCCCGTCGCCCGGCGGAGTTCCTGGGGGGGAAATGTCAGAAGGAGGAGTGCCAGAAGGTGGTGTACCTGCGGGAGGAGTACCTGAGGGAGCCAGATGGCGAACCGACACAGTGGTCTCCCTGCCATCCGGGAGCCTGACATGAGCATACTCTGGATTAGTGTCAATGAGTTCGATCCCCTCCACCAGGGGTTCATACTTGCTTTGTCGGACCGGGCGTTTCATGAACACTGTACCGGGATGGGTCAGCCAGTTGGGCACCGTTTGACCGTCAACATAACGTCGCTGGTGAGTAAACATTCGTTCGTGAGGAGTTGCATTGGTGGACGTGCAGAGCAAAGAGCGTATGGAATCCAGAGCGTCGGGAAGAGTAACCTCCCACCGCTCGGGCCCAGTCCTCTCGATTTCAGCGCCAGAGTTACGGCTTTCCAAATAACTCCATTATACCTTTCCACCTGCCCGTTTCCCTGTGGGTTGTAACCCGTCGTTCGACTAGTTGCTATGCCGAGCTCTAGTAGGAATTGTTTTAGCCCGGCCGACATGAAACACGGCCCTCTGTCTGAATGTATGTACGAAGGTTTCCCAAACATAGCGAAGAGGTCAGAGAGACATCTCACGACAGTGCCCGAGGTCATATCCGAGCACGGAAATGCGAAAGGGAACCTTGAATATTCATCAACAACGGTGAATATGTATCTGTTGTCTGTCTCGGTCGGCAGGGGCCCTTTGAAGTCGATGTTTAGTCTCTCGAAGGGGGAAGTGGCCTTGATCAGTCTGCCAGATGCCGCGCCATAGAATCTGGGTTTTAGTTCAGCACAAACAGGGCATGAAGCATTCATTTGTTTAATACCTTCAACAGAATAGGGAAGATTTTGTCTGCGCACGAAATGTGCCATCCTGGTTACCCCTGGGTGGCAGAGAGACACGTGTAGGTCTTGCAAAGCCTGACTGATTGTTGCCGAACTGTAGACCCGAGAGAAGGTATCTGCAGCAGGGTTTTCCTTCCCCGGCCGGTAAACAATGTCGTAACTGTAGCAAGCTAGGTCTATCCGCCATCTCATAATTTTTTCATTCTTAATTTTCCCGTTATTTTTCCCATCAAACATGAATGCCACGGATCGTTGGTCCGTAACGAGCGTGAAGTGGTTTCCCAGTATATAATGTCTCCATTTCCGCAGCGCTTCGACGATGGCGTACGCTTCCTTCTCTATCGCTGAGTGTCTCTGCTCGCTTCTAGAGAGAGTTCTCGAGAAGAACGCGACCGGCCGCCCAGACTGATTAAGTGTAGCAGCTATGGCGTGATTTGAAGCGTCGGTTTCCACCACGAAGGGCACCGAGCTGTCGATCGATAAAACCACGGACTTACTGATATCATCCTTGAGGTTGTGGAAAGCTCTTACAACAGCGGCATTTGGTGGAAAGTTTTTGCAATGCACTAGGGGATGTATTTTCTCGGAGTATTGCGAAATCCATCTCGCATAGTAAGCGAACATCCCGATCACCCGGCGCATTGTCTGCAAGTCCTGAGGTGGTGGAAGCTCACGGAGCGGGCGCAATCGTTCAGGATCAGGCTTAATTGTGCCGTCGGCTATCGTGTAGCCGAGAAGGTCAATTGACCTTGCCGAGAATACGCATTTCTCGTAGTTGAGAGTCAGATTATATTTTCTAGCAATGCTCAAGAATCTGTCTAGATTCCTATCATGTTCCCCCTGATCCCTACCGCACACTGTGACATTATCCACGTAAACAAAAGTGTCTTTGAGGTTTTCATCTGAGATGATGTCGTCCATAACCCGTTGGAAGCAAGCTACCCCATTCGTGACACCGAAAGGTATTCTCCTGAATTGGTAGAGGTGCCTCCCTGCCTGGAATGCAGTGTAAGGTTTGTCTTCCTCTCGGATGGGAATTTGATGATAGGCGCTTCGCAAGTCGATGGTACTGAATACCTTATAATTGGCCACGCGTTCGACCATCTCGTCTATGCGCGGCAGGGGGTAGGCATCGAGTTGGGTAAAGCGATTGACCGTTTGGGAATAATCGACAACCATTCGTTTCTTATGGTTCTGACTGCTGGTTACTAACACCTGTGCGCGCCATGGCGAGTCGCTCGGTTCTATAATTCCTTCTTCCAGTAATCGCTTGGTTTCTGAAGTGATGAAATTCATGTCAGCAGTGGTATATCGTCGCGATTTAATCGCTATCGGTTTGCAGACCGGCGACAAGTTAGCGAACAGCTGGGGGGACGTCACCTCCGCGGTGGTCAACGCATTTAAAATTAGACGAGGTTTGCTTCCTCCAAAGGGTATTTCGACGCTCGTGTGCTGCTTGAGGACATTATGACCCAGAATTACGTCTGCGCACAAATCACGAAGCACCAGTACCCTTACATCCCGATGCGTGTACCCTTTTACGTCCAATTCAACATTGCAGTACCCTCGTACGCGAGATTGTAGTGAGGTGGCGGCCATGCATACCGTATTGTCAGTCGGGTGGATTACCCATTTCCTGCCCTTCACTAGCGAGCTGTTGACGAAACTTTCAGAGCTACCGGTATCAATCAGTGCCTCAGCCATATAGTCCGGGAGCCAACCTGTGTACGAGGCTGTTTTAGGGTTGGACCTTACAGCCTCTGCTATAAAATTTTACACCCCCAGGATGTTTAGATATATGTTTGCAGTTCATGAAAACCAATGTTGGCAATTCATAAGCTCTTGCGAAAAATTTTGGCGGCCGTTTTTGTTTGAGGAAGATTTGAAAAATTTGATAAAACAGCAATTGTCAATAAAATTTCTCAAAAAATTAAAAAATCACATTCATGAAAAATAAATGTGAACTAAATGTAAGAATTCAATCAGTGCATTGTAAAATGACAAAAAAAAAATTGCCTTTGTGAAAGTAAACCTCGTAAAAGTACATAATTTTGTGAAAAATGCCTTAAAAATAACGTTTTTTGAAGATGGCCTTTAGAACTTTTCTTATCATAGGCAGATGCTGCATTAGAATACTAATTTCTCTTAATGTGATATGAACATGGTATCCATGGCTAATTAAAACAGCAAATTTGATTGAGTTCTATCAATTTTTAAAGAGAAAATTAACATTTTTGTCAACCAAAGTTACCCCTACCCCCAAAATCCTCTTACTCTATTGAACACAGTTCGGTTAAGGTTTGCTGGATCCAGGTTGGGTACTTCACAGTTCACTCTTCCAAAGGAAAATTCAATGGTGTTTGGAGTGACATGGCCCTGGAGCAGACATACAACAATGAAGGGAAGACATCTCTGTTCAAACGCATATCTCAGGCACCAGCTGCTCGAGATAAATATGTGAAAACAGCACCATTTCTCACAGCTGTATCAGAGAACATAAAGTCTATGGCTAATCTAGGCCAACAGGAATCTACTCATCATGGAGAAACACAGAAGCAGGCAACAGAAGAACATATGCATGTTGAGGAGATCAAGAAAGTGATATGCCAGCAGATGATAAACCCATTCCAGTGTAACAACCAAGTGGATCTGCTCAATAGAGCAACTAGTGAGAAGGCTGCTTCAAAAGACTTGGTCCATGCTCAAGCTAAGGGCATGGAAGCCATTATGGAAGCAGAAGAGGTGGTCTCTATTAAGATTGAACCACTGAAGCTGGTAACTTTCTCCTCACAGAAGAAATCAAAACCATCAAGGAAACAGAGTTTAATCAGGATCTATCAAGATGAGACTGCAACTGCACGTGTGCTGTGTTTCTATCGCGATGCCGACCCAGTCACAAGACAGATTGCATTTTCCCATGAGTGGACAGACTATCCATCATCCCTGTTTGAGGTTGATCCACGCTTAGCACAGGGGGTTGTAATGCGCAAAGGCAACGAGTCTGATTTCGTGGCAGTGCTAATTGCTGAAGCTGAGCAGGATGTTGTTTTACAGCTGCCATCATTACCACAGAGTGACCTATACACAGTTTATCTGGTAGACACAATGGCATTTGTAAATAAATACCAAAAAATGGGTGCGAAAACATTTGGTGAACTTCCCCAGCTGTATCTTCGCAAGCAGGTGTATCCTGCAGTTGAAACCTGAAATGTGCAACTGTGTCAACATCATTGGTGATCAGTATGATTTTGATGATAGCCATACTTTGAAGGGTGATGAGCAGCAGAGGAGAAACCAGACAGACCAGGCAAGACAATTCTCACCATCCAAGAGTCTAGAAATTCCGGACTGGAATTTATTCATGAAGAATCCAAGAAATAAAGGAAATCTTCAGAACTTCATTGGCACTTCCCTTTGTGAGAGTCCTGAAGCTATTCCGGATGGAGTGACCATCATTCTTGGTAGTATGATGGAAAACAAAGGTCACACTCTTTCCATCACATCAGCATCAAGTTCAGTTCTGGACTTACCTTGTGAAGAACATGAAGAGGCAGACACAAGGATTATTGCTCATCTTGCGTATTGTGTGGAATATCTTGATCACCATCGAGCTGTTGTGCATGCAACAGATACAGACATAATTATGCTGTGTATATATCACTTCTGCTGCTTGAACACATTGCAAGAACTCTGGATACAACGGCAGAATCAATACCTACCTATTCATGAGCTGGTAGAAGTGTTGAGCAAGAAGTACCAGAAAATCCTCTTGATGTCGCAGCTACACTTCTGTGCACATATGTGTTGTGTGGATGTGACACAGTGAGCTACCCATTCAGAAGGGGAAAAGAAGAGGTCAGGTCAGGTATGGGAGCATGTGCCAGAACAGCGCGTCGCTGCGTCCACTTTCCGCCGGTACTCCAGGGGCCTCCGTCTGGCCATCCCCCAGGCAGATGCCAGGCCCATCCCCATCTCCTTGAGATGATGGTCAACCTGCTGCAACCATGAGGCACGTGGTCGGCCCACTGGCCTCCCACTCATGAGACTCCCTCGCTGAGAGAATCTGGTGAGCAGGATCAGCGTCAGGAAAACGAGCCACATGTCCATACAGCCGCAGCTGATGCTCACGGACTATGCAGGTAACAAATCTCATCCGAGTCTCTCTCAGCAACCGCTCGTTGGACACAAAATCCGACCAGCGATAGCCAAGGATTCTCCGAAGAGACCTGGTACCAAAGGAATTAAGTCTCCGTCTCAGATCCTTGGTCAAAGTCCAAGTCTCGCACCCATAGAGCAAGACTGGAAGTACCAAGGACCTGAAGACTCAGACTTTCGTCCTCCCGCACAGGTACCGGCAGCGCCACACCCCATGATCCAGTGAATCCATGACTCCCCAGGCCCGACCCAGACGTCTATTGACCTCCGGCTCACAACCTGCGGAGACATGAATATCACTGCCAAGGTAAGTGAATCTCTCCACGACCTCAACATCCTCACCACAAACAGACACAGACAGGACAGCAGCATCCAAGATGTCACCGAAAGCCTGGATCTTAGTTTTGACCCAAGAAATCCGTAATCCCAACGGCTCCGACTCCTCATTCAGCACCTCGAGGGCCCCCAAGAGGATGTCTAAAGTCTCCGCAAAGATGACTGCATCATCTGCAAAATCAAGGTCTGAGATCTTGACATTGCCAAACGATGCACCGCAACTTGATCTCTCCGACATCCTCCCTAGAATCCAGTCCATACAAGTGCTGAAAAGTGTGGGGGCAAGTACACATCCCTGACGAACTCCAGTAACAACTGGAAATAAGTCAGAGATGGTACCACCACACTTCACAGCACTCTCAGTACCAGAGTAGAGTTCAGACATCAGATCGATCAGTTTCGGTGGCACCCCACGAAGACCAAGAATCCTCCAGAGGACATCCCGATTCACTGAATCGAACGCTTTACAGAGATCAACATAGGCTGCAAGCAGCCCCTGCCGAAACTCTCGTCTGTGTTCGGTGAGGACACGAAGTGCAAGGATACGGTCAATCGTTGACCTCTTTGGTGTAAAGCCTGACTGCTCTGGACGCTGGTGCTCAAGCAGATGGTGGCAAACCCTATCAAGAATTATCCGAGCAAAGACCTTGCCCGGCACTGAGAGCAGCGTCACCCCTCGGTAGTTTTTGCAGTCTTGGCGATCACCCTTCCCTTTCCAGAGAGGGACAACAAGGCCCCTCTTCCAGTCAGTTGGGATGATGCCTGTGTTCCTGTGAAAAGAAGAGCGGCACAGGTTTCTCTGGGACTGATAGGAAACCTTCCCCACCTTGTTGATTTTGGAAGAGATAGTGAAATGGCAGCAACAGAATGTGTCATTGATGAGGCCAGAGTATACTGGACTGCTCTGCATGGCCAAAAAGGGTTCAGCTGTTTGGATACCCTCAGGCAGCATATGTTTGTCTCTTCAAAATTAGACCTTAGGTCACTGCCAGCAACAGAAGATGCGTTTTACTTCCTTGTTTTAAGAGCATTGTATCAATTGCTTCTGTATAGACGTGCACATCTCAGTGACCGAGCACTTCCCCCAGCCACAACATTTGGCAGAACCCTTATCAATGGAAAACTGGTCCCAATTCTCATGTCTAAGCCAGCCAAGCCAAACATAGACAAAACGGTGTCTTGCATGTGCAAATTATCCAAATGTCTGAAACGATGTTCATGCAAAAAGGCTGCTGTGCCTTGCTGAGTGACATGCATATGCCTTGGTCAGAGAGGTTCATGTGGTGGAGTTGTTTCAGAGAGTGACTCTTCCTCTGAAGAGGATGTTTCATGTCACAATATTGTGTTAATCCATTTCTAATTTTATCTTCCTTAAAACCATGGCATGTAAAAGTATGTTCTTGTTCCTGACCCCATTGATAGTCAAGCATTTCTGAGTTACATAAATCTTTTGTTGTTTGACATATAACCTTGTCAATTGAAGGTAGGTTAAATCTACACCAATTGTGATATAGGAAATGAACTCCTCTTTAATATGAGGGGTCATTTGTGTATATAGGTTTAGTGGTTATGATTTTAGGACAATATGAATTACCCCTACCCCCATCCTACATCTTCGCTTTTGCCAACATTTTGTTATCAGAGGGGGCTCGCAAAAGTGTTGACTGTGTTGTTGCGCAAGAGTTTCACCATTGCCAACATTGGTTTTCATATACTCAAAGGGTGTCTCTTTATGAAAATCAACACAAAAATTTTATAGCAGACCGGGCAATTTTTTTTTAATTTTGATTGGTTGGCTCCCGGACTAATATGCCCGTTAATTCGTACGTTGATGATAGCCTTGGATAGATTCCCCGGGGAGGCTGCAGTTAATTTATTTTGCGAGTAGAGAGCCGCAGAAGTGGGTTTATTTCTCCTTAGAGTAGATTTACATACCCTGGCATAATGCCCTTTCTTGTCACAATTCATGCATGTGGCATCTCTGGCGGGACATTTTTGACGAGGATGCCTTTTGTACCCACAAAAGAAGCATTTACCAACCGGAGCAGTTGCTGAGGAGTTTGACGTGGCCTGGGTATCCGGCTCCTCGGGTGTTTCTCCATCCCCTATGTCTGGCTGTGTCTGTGCCAGTGGGGTTCCTTGGGTTCCCATCGTAGCAGCGTTCATTAGCAGCATCGGTGTCCCAAATGACTCAGATTGCTGCTGAGCCGTATCCATCGCTCGTGCCTGATCGACTACCTTGTCAAGAGTGGGTTGCGCTTTCTCTAGTAAGCGTTGCCGTATGTGGGCTGATCTGAGTCCTTGGATGAATGCCTCCCGGGTCGCTTCCTTTCGGTGTTCCTCGGCGCTTACGGCCCGGAAGCTGCAGTCTTTTCCCAGCTGATTCAGAGCTTGCAGAAACTGATCGATTGTCTCCCCGGCTGCTTGCTTGCGTGTGTTGAGAAGATGTCGTATGTATACCTCGTTCTTGGGCTTCACGTAGAGCGCTTGCAGCACGTCGATCGCTGCTTCGTAAGTGTCGCACTCCGAGAAGAGCCTGTACACGCTGGGCGAGACATGATTCACGAGAGCGGCAAATTTGTCGGCTCCTTCCTCGATGATGGTCAGATAGTGTGAGAAGGAACAGAACCAATGCGACCATTTCATTTCTGCGTCAGTCGCGTTTGGGTCTGCGTCGAACCTCTCTGGTTTGTAGATCTTGTCCATCGTTGGTTGAGAGAGCCGAGAAAACTAAATGGAATAAATTGAAATGAGAGCGAGAGAAGAACCTTCAGAGTTTAGGCTTTATTCCATTTGATTGGAGCCGCTTCTGTGGGCACACCGGGGAATAAAGGTTCAGCTAGGAGTACATAAGCAGTAACGTATACATGTGCGATTAATCATTGCAGACTAAATCCGCGTAAGCACGGAGTTCGATATAATCTCCATTCTCACCAGTCAATGAGCACCTTCAGTTAACGAGCATCAAGTGAACAGCCGATGTAAATGGCAATGCCCCGGGGACAACCACTCGTGCCGCGGAGACCTCCCCTTATACGCGAGACGCACAACATGTGATCCCGCGTCATGTCCCTCAATTCACCTCAATTTACCACAACCGTAAAAGTGGACTTTGGAAAAAATATCAGTTTTTCATGTGCTCTAATTCTAGAAGAAAACTGTGAAACATGGAATACGGTATGTAATACAGAGAAACTGTTCCATTCTTGAGAAAAATGCCAGGGGCATTGAAAACGCCCCTTTTATGGTATGTGCCATGTGGAAAACTATAGAAAACAAGGGACATTCAGAAAATCTCATGTGCATGCTGCACCACACTTGTGTTCTTAGGAGGGACCAAGTAATGCTCTAGGAAAGTTCATATAAAGCGGCCTATTGTCAGTTATTAGGCCCCTTTAATTATTATTTATTAGCCCTACCACCCTTCCTTCATGTTCTGACTATCCTCATCCCTGTCCTGAGTCAATTTTTTAGATCACCTTCTTCCCACCATCCTCTTCCATATCATTCCTTGTCATATCCACAGCTCTCCTTGCTGCTTTCTTCTTTTGCCCATACAGGTGCAGCAATCCTGCATCCGGTTGTCTCCCTCTATCCTTGATCTTCTCTATCCTCTTCCAAACCTCCTTCTTTTCACCACCTGCCTTCGCTACCTCCTCCATCCGCAATATCTTGTGTATATCCCTCGACGATGTACCCTTTCCTGACGTCCTTCCACACAAAACTTCTGCAATTCCCCTAAACGCCTCTCTGTAGTTCTTTCACTCCTCCAAGCCTGCTTCTTCGCCAAGTTGCTCATACCTAGCCCTCATCCTCTCCTTGTACTCTACGACGATGTTGCACCTAAACTTCCCCCACCTAATAACCTTCCGACCACTGCTCTTAACCTCCCTCCTTCATCTTTACCACAAACACCACAGGCTTGTGCTGTGTGGTAACATGCAATCCTTAACCCTCCACAACTGTCACTTCCTTCCCACCACCAAATCAGGTTCTGTTTTGTGCTGTCTACTCCTTTGGTAATCTTGAGGCCTTCCTGTTTTTGAAAGAATGAACTAGATGTGGCCAATCCCATTCCTCACCATTATCTCTACCAGCTCTCGACCATCTCTATTCCTCGGTCCCCGACCAAATCTCCTTTCTGCTCTGGCACACCTGCCTCACACCTTAGTCAGCTCGATGCCATAGAAACCAAGGCCTTCAAGATCATTGGACTCTCCCATGATGAAGCTGAGTCTCTGGGGGCCTATAATTTTCCCGTCGTAGGCAGGTCGATGGTCTCCGTCCTCTACCGCCTCCTTTCTGGTCGAGCACCCTCTGCTCTCGTTCCATGCTCTGTTGCCACATCCCCCCACCCCTTTCAGGTTTCTGCAGGGTGCACGTTGTCCACAAGCATCCCCCTTTTATAAAAACTCCCAAAATCCAGAATCATTGCTCACTTCCACTCATTCATTCCTCTTTTTATTACCCCCCCCCCAACCTGTGGGACCAACTTCCTCGTTCTCCTCAATCTCCTTCCCTCCGCACCATCTCAGATCATACCCCGTGCAAAACCCATGACTATCTTTTCTCCCCCCATTAACTCCCGCACCCTCCCACTTCCTTCCAAGTTACCGGTTTTTCCTTCCTGAACGCTTGCTTCTATGTCCATCTTGTCCACCCTGTGCATCCATCCCTACCCCTCATTCCTCTCCACATCCCTGATTTCTCCAAGTCTCTCTCTATTTTGTCCTTCATCCCTGTTGTTGGCGTGCTTCCCTCTCTCTTCATATTGTTACTTTTGTTTTGTTACATCCTGATCCGTGACGTGTTCTAACTCCTCCAGAAAGAGTCTCGTCTTTGGTTCCAAAAATATAACAACATGCATTGCATAATTTAACAAAGTACAGTCGGCACAAAAACCTCCATTTTCAGAGCAATACATTTCCTCCATGTAAAGCACAAGTTGCTCAGCATTCCATTTTTTTTGTGGTTATTTGTGGGTTCATTACGATTCCTGCTTTTCCAAGTTCTTGGGTTCTTCTCATCACATGACACTGTTCCACTGGTAAATGAGATTATTACATCAGGCAAATGCAGCACACAACGAGAACGGCACTCGGTAGAGCACATACCTCCGACAGGTTGAACAGGATACGTTTTGTATCCCAGTGATTTACTGGATCTGGATCCAGACCTGAACCAAAATCGAATCGGCTTGTTCTTGTCACCCACCAAACTCGTCCACGAAGTCTTTTTTTTATTTTTTTTTTTCCGAATCCGTCCACAGCATTTTGAGATATCATGCTACATATCGTTGTTGGCTCTATCTCTCAATGGTAAAGAATCAATTAATAAAAATTCTCGGATCAGGATCCAGATGTTCACTAAATATCAGTTTGTCCTTGCTACACCCAACCTGTCCATCACATTTCATCTGAATCTGTCCTTACCATTTTGAGATATCCTGCTCACAGACAGACACACAGGGGTGAAAACGACCTCCAACCACCTTCCATGGCAGAGTTTATTACGTCGCACTTCTCCATTGTGTGGTGAATTGTTTTTGTTTGCTGCATGACTCACAAATAAATAATGGACTCGGTCAAAAATGACGATTTTTATTTTATTTATTGTTGTTTTTTGTGAGAGCCTTCGCAGCAATATTTTAAATTAGAGTCTCGAGTTCCCAATGTGTTTTTTTTTTTTTACTATTTTTTTCCTAGGAAAAACCTGCTGATGAAGAAGAACCTTCAACGAGCGGTTTTACAAGAAAGCCTGTGCATTCAGCTGTGGAGATGCCCTTGTATCATCATTCCGGTTCTTCTCCCTCAAAGGTCGACATGACTTTCATCAACCATCCGGAGGGTTTCCACACACAAACCTCTTTGGTCCATCGTCCCCAGAGTTTCCATCTCTCAACAGTCAAGGAAACGATGGAAAGTTCTTTGTGCGGTCGTCAGACGATGGCAGGTCTTTCGTTTTTGGAGGATCTGGCTCCCGTCAAGTCACCAAAAAGTCCTTCAAGTCGGACCGAGGGAGCCACACAGCATGACACTTGGTTTGTTGTTTGTAATTTTTATTTTTTTTATTTTAATGATGGTGGGTTGAGGCTTTCAGATTATATTTTATTTTCTTCACCCTGGCCCTGATTTTCGTATTGCAACAGTGCAGTTACACAGGCTAGAATAATATCTGAAGAAGAACAAGTGGGCAAGGGGAGAACCATGATGGAATGTTTATGGAGTGCACGATTGGCAGTGCTTGATGTATGGTTGGGGTTGGGGTTGGGGTGGGAAGGGCATGACCTCGCAGTGTCACATGCCAGGAAAATTTCCTGAGTTTGTGCAAGAAGAAAATAAAATGTAGTCGATGATGCAGGATAAACTGTATGAGTAGTTAATGGCAGCCACATGATGTTAGGAGGTTTCAGCAGTGTTTGGAGGGGATAGGTGGGGGGAGGGGGAGGGAGGTATAGTCAAGGAACTATCTGCAGCCATGTTGGTTACTGAGGTTTATGGCAGTCTCACTTTATGGAGCTAATATGTTTGTTTTTTTTCTGGAAGAAATTTTCAGTGGTCAAATCAAAGCATTAAAAACCCTCAACTACCATTTCTATTGGTAGTTCCATACACAAGAAGAGTTGCACTGAGCTTGATAAGTTTACTAAGGGGCCACATCGTAAATGGTGGGTAGCTCCAAGATGGTAATTAGCCGGGACTTCGGCGATGTCAAAATCGAGTCATCCACACTCCCCATGATGCCGAAAGAAAGTCGTTAATGTTTCGTTTCCCAGGGATTCAGCCGCGGAAGGATTTATCAAACCCCGCAAGCCGCTGCACCCTGACAGTGCAGACTCCATGGTGTTTGAGGTGAAACCTACCACAGAGGAGACCATGCAGTTGCAATTGGCCGATGATGAGAGCACAGACAACTCGTCGACAGAAGATGCTGACAACGCCTCGGAATGTGATGATGAAGGTAAAGCAGTCTGTTTGATTGTTTCTCCATTCTATTTCTATTGCCTTCTGTCGGGAGTGCATAGTTTTCCTGCTTTACAAACAGTCCGATATGTTCAACAGCGAAACAGCATTTTTGAATCGGAAAATGCTCAACTCAAACATGGAGTCTTGATAACGAGAAGGGCACTTGGTAGAGAACATACCACTGCCGCGTAATGCCTGATCCACAAGAACATATCGGGCCCAATACATTTTTGAAATATGCTATGTATCGTTTTTGGTCCTTTCTCTCAATGATGACGAATCACTTTACAAATTAAATAGTTCACGTATCTGGATCCGGATTTTCACCAAAATCGAATCAATTTGTTGTGGTCACGCACCCAACGTGTCCACCAAGTTTTGTTCAAATCTGTCCACAGCTTTTTGAGATATCCTGCACACAAATAGACAAACCAACAAACAAAGAGGGGTGAAAACACAACTCCTTCAACTTCGGTGTTGGAAGGTAACAAGGGTAAATGCTATTGTGTTCAAATTGTTGATTCAGGAAAACATTGATGCCTCGTCCTGCACTCGTGTATTGGGAAAGTGTGCCCTGCTGTGCACGTGGAGTGATGCCGAGCCACGATGGAGCATCATGAAGCGGTTAGCCAATCAAACTCCCTTTAATCTGCTCTTACATGATGTCCACCCGAATGCAGTGTATTATTACCACTTCGCTCCAAGAGCTCAAACCAAACTCCCACTGTTTCCCAGAAACAGAAGCTCAAAGCTGACTGAACCAGCATTTTTGGAGTTGCATTTTTGTAAGATCTGCATCAGCTGAATGGGTCTAGACTTGCTGGTGGAGTTATGGTAACTGCTATCTCCAAAATAATACTCACATGCATTGCAATCATATGGTGCTTTTGATTCAAATGCAAAGCACTAGAGAAAGCAACCATTGTGTTTTTATTGTTGACCGATTGGCTAATCCGAAAGAAGATCAGGCTTCGTGTGTGCACACAATCAAAAAAGCACATTTCCTGCACTCTTCCCTCCATGGCTTCAAGAAGGCATTGCACTGCCATCTTGTATCATTTCCAATTGTGACCCATGATCTTTAGAAACCCCGTTAAACTTTGCTCGCCAAACCCCCCAACTTGCTGCTTTCAGCAGTCTCTCTCTCTCTCTCTCTCTCTCTCTCTCTCTCTCTCTCTCTCTCTCTCTCTCTCTCTCTCTCTCTCTCTCTCTCTCTCTCTCTCTCTCTCTCTCTCTCTCTCTCTCTCTCTCCCTGTCTCCCTGTCTCCCTGTCTCCCTGTCTCCCTGTCTCCCTGTCTCCCTGTCTCCCTGTCTCCCTGTCTCCCTGTCTCCCTGTCTCCCTGTCTCCCTGTCTCCCTGTCTCCCTGTCTCCCTGTCTCCCTGTCTCCCTGTCTCCCTGTCTCCCTGTCTCCCTGTCTCCCTGTCTCCCTGTCTCCCTGTCTCCCTGTCTCCCTGTCTCCCTGTCTCCCTGTCTCCCTGTCTCCCTGTCTCCCTGTCTCCCTGTCTCCCTGTCTCCCTGTCTCCCTGTCTCCCTGTCTCCCTGTCTCCCTGTCTCCCTGTCTCCCTGTCTCCCTGTCTCCCTGTCTCTGTCTCCCTGTCTCTGTCTCCCTGTCTCTGTCTCCCTGTCTCTGTCTCCCTGTCTCTGTCTCCCT
>NC_140969.1:92348357-92360857 GCF_056783735.1 Eptatretus burgeri
AGACCACAACTCTACAAAATAGAAAATAACGAAAAGATTAAAATACTGGTGAAGAGAACCAACACAGCACTCAGAAAAGTCATGCCAAGGTCATCCAGATTGAAGGAAAGTAACACAGTGAACTTTACAGCAGCATTTCTCATTGAAGAATAAGTGACGGGCAAACATCGCCACAAGAAAAATAAAGCAGGCCCTCCAGACAAAGACCATGTATCACCGTGCAACCAGAGATGAATGAAACAAAGGAAACGGGAAAATGCAGCAGTTTATCAAGGGAAATAGAAGGCCAAAGCGATTAAAGAAAATCTAAAAAATAAATATTTTATAAAACCGAGGACAAAGACCAAGAGGCAATGGTTGCTGAAAACAAACAAACAAAGGCAATGGTTGCTAAAGATAGAAATAATAGCAAGGAAGATAATAAAACTATGATGAAGTTAACAATGGGAGTAAACAAAACCGGTTGTTTGAAAACAACCCGAAGAGATTCTACCATGAACAAAGGAAACAAAAGTAAGATGTCACAAGCCCCCCCCCCCGAAAAGGATAGATTTGAAAACTTTTGGAAAGGGATGTATGAAGACCCAAAATAATATAATGAGGACGTGGATTGGATCCAAAAATTGGAAAAGAAAAAGCAACACCGAAAAGAAATACCCCCAGTCATAATGGATGAAGAAGAAGAAAAAAAAACTTTCCGGACGATGATTTAGTGGCACCGAACAGGCCCCGGGATGACGAGCTGTCGTTTCGGGACATTGTGGAGAAATTGAAAGGACACATGGCGCCGGATTAAGCATTCTTCCGTGGCCTGCAAGTTCACGGCGGGGGAGCGGCCAGCTCGGCTCAGAGATCGTTTTATTGCTGGTTTACGAGATGCGAAGATGGTTTCAGCGGTTTTACGGCTGAAGGATGACGCCATTACATTCGACTCGGTGGTCAGCATGGCTACAGCGGTCGAGCAGACTCGCGGGGATGTTCGAGCCATCACCGGCCACGCGGGGTCGCGAGCACCCCGGGACGCGCGCACGACCTTCGATGCGGGTCGGACGTCGCCATGCGGCCGCGCGTGCGGCGGGGTGACCCCGCGGACATGCTTGGGATGTGGAGGTCGACACCTGCGCCGTGCATGCCCGTGTAAAGGCAACGTGTGTTTGAATTGTCACAAGGTGGGTCATTTGGCACGTGTGTGCCGTGGGGCGATGGCCACCGTTAAGGTCATGGACGGCGATGTGCGAGGCGACTCGGGGCGGAACCAGCGGCCGTTGTTGAGCCTGTTTTCAATTGGCCCGGCGACGGCGCGCCCGATGACGGTGGAAGTCGAAGTGAACAAAACGCCGATCACGTTCCAGGTCGATACGGGAGCAGCGGTGTCACTAATCGGCGAACAGACCACGCGTAGACTCAACGGCTTGAAGCTTATCAGGTCAAACCTCACGCTGTTCACGTACACCCGCAAGAAGATAACGCCAGTCGGGATGGCAGACGTGTCTGTGCGGTATCAAGGCCAGGTCGCCACGCTTCGGGTGTATTTCGTGCGGGGGAGCGGGCCGTCTCTCCTCGGCCGAGATTGGATGGCCCGCATCAGGCTAGACTGGGCCGCAGTTCACCTTGTGCAACCCGTGCCGAGCCAGTGGGAGGATCAGTTGGAGGAGATTCTTCAAAGACATCAAGGGTTGTTTAGCGACGACCTTGGGAAACTCAAGGGCATGGAGGCGAAACTCTTCTTGAAGGAGGGGGTGGTTCCTCGGTTTTGTAAACCGCGTCCGGTGCCGTATGCCCTGCGGGACAAGGTCAAGGGTGAACTGGATAGGATGGAGGCCTGTGGAGTGATCGAACGGGTGTCGTGCTCGGATTGGGCCACCCCGGTTGTCACGGTGCTGAAACGGAATGGAGACGTCCGATTGTGCGGGGACTTCAAATCCACGGTTAACCCGGGGCTCAGCGTGGAGCAATATCCATTGCCGTCAATCGATGAAATATATGCGCGATTGGCGGGGAGTCAATACTTCACGAAGCTCGACCTGCATGATGCATATTTTCACCTGCTGATGGATCCTGGGAGTAGCGAGCTTTTGACAATCAACACGTGTCAAGGACTCTATCGATATACCCGACTGTTTTGGGATTGCTTCGGCCCCAGCTTTGTGGCAGAAAGCCATGGATCAGGTTTGCATTGGCCTGCCCGCTCAGACCTACCTGGACGATGTGCTCATTGCGGGGAAAACGGCGGACGAGCATCTTGCGAACATTGCCCAAGTGCTGACAAAGCTAGAAGCGTGCGGCCTGCGCTTGAACAGGGACAAGTGCGCGTTCTTCAAGCAGCGCTTGGAATACCTCGGGCACATCATCACGCCGGAGGGGCTGTTGAAAGGTCCTCTGAAGGTGGAAGCGATTCAACACATGCCACCGCCTCGCGACAAGACGCAGCTGCGCTCGTTCATTGGTATGGCCCAGTATTACCAAAGGTTCGTGCGCGGGCTCAGCTCACAACTTGCGCCGTTAACGCGGTTGCTCAAGAAGGACGAGCGCTGGGCTTGGGGGCCTGCACACCAGGCGTCGTTCGACCGCGTCAAGCGGCTGCTCACAGAGGATACGGTCCTCGTGCACTACGAGCCTGCGCGTCCGCTCCTATTGGCATGCGACAGCTCTGCATATGGCATCGGGGCAGTGCTCTCCCACAGGATGGACGATGGTTCCGAGCGGCCTGTTTGTTTTGCATCCCGGACCCTGTCCACAGCAGAGCGTGGATATGCCCAGATTGAGCGTGAGGCTCTCAGCCTCGTCTGGGGTGTGCGGAGGTTTCATCAATATCTGCTGGGACGGCATTTCACTTTGCAGACGGATCACAAACCGCTTCAATTCATCCTGAGACCCGAACGCGGGGTGCCGGTGGTAGCAGCCGCGCGAATACAGCGGTGGTGTCTGTTTCTGGGTGCTTACAATTATGATATTCAGTTCCGAAGCACCGAGAAGCATGCTAACTGCGACGGGCTCTCACGCTTGCCGTGTGCGGAGGGTCCAGTTGCGTCTGAGGAGCGACCGGGTCGATGTGTTCGCGCTGGGCTAGGTCCAAAGCGGGCCGGTCACGGCCAGGCAGGTCGCGGTGGAATCGCCTCGTGATCCGGTGCTTGCCCGTGTCGTCCAGGCGATTTCTACGGGGAATTGGAGCGATCTGCCTTAGACACCGGCATTTCAACCTTTCACGTCACGCGCAGCGGAGCTGTCGTTGGTCCAACGGTGCGTAATGTGCGGAATGAGGACCGTGATTCCACCGAAGTTCAGGCAGCGGTGTTTGGATGAACTGCATGTCAGTCACCTTGGTATCGTGAAGACCAAGAGTCTTGCTCGTAGCCTGTTGTGGGGGTTGGACAAAGACATTGAGCAGTTGGTTAAGCGTTGCGCCACGTGCCAGACAGATGCTGATAACCCGCGTCGAGCTTCGGGTCTCTGGCCTGTGCCAGACCGAGCTTGGCAGAGGGTCCATGTAGATTTTGCGGGACCGGTTAATGGCAAAATGTTTTTGATTGTGATCGATGCATTCTCTAAATGGCCGGAGGTTGTAGTAATGCAGCATACATCAGCAAACATTACAGTGGAGAAACTGCGGACAATCTTTGCTAATAAAGGGTTGCCGGAGATCCTGGTCTCTGATAATGGTCCGCAGTTCATCGCGGGTGTATTTGATGAGTTTATGCGCCAGAATGGTATTCGACACCTAAGGTCCGCACCGTATCACCCTGAGACGAATGGCCAAGCTGAGTCGTTTGTCAAGATGTTGAAGCGGGCTTTGCGCAGGGGGGGTGTTGCACCTGTGCAGACGGTGGTCGATGTCTTTTTGCTCCATTTCAGGAACGCAGTTCATCCTGTCATGGGTGATTCGCCTGCCATTCGTCTCTGTGGACGGGCATTGCGGTCCAGGCTGGATTTGCTGCGACCTGGAGGGTCGGGGAGTGGGGCAATGTCGCGTCCGACGCGGCTGCGCAGCTTCGAGGTGGGGCAGCGGGTAATGGTACGCGATTATTTCCACGGTTCCAAATGGGTGCCGGCGGTGGTCTCTGTGGTGCTGGGGCCGGCGAATTGCATGGTGCGGACTGATGGTGGGGATGTGTGGAAGCGGCACGTGGACCAAATGCATGATCGCTGTTCAGCGTCACCCCCCCCCCCACACCTCCCCGGGCCGAACGATGCGGGACCGCCACCGGTAGTATCGCCGGCGCCTGACGTTGTGTCGCCGGGGCTGGTTGGGCCGACGCCAAGGGGGTCTTCGCCTGATGCCGTCCTACCCGGGGACGTCGAGCAGGCTGGGCGGTCGGGGGTGGCTGGTGTTGCGGAAAGTGCGAGTCCGGCGAGGGTGTCACCTCGACCGAGCCGGGAGGCATCTGAGCCTGGGCTGTCTGGTGGCGCTGCCCGTCCGAGGCGGGTCAGGTGCGGCCGCGGTACTTGGAGGATTATGAGTGTTGATGGGTTTCAGATGGTCATGTTGTGATTGTCCGTTCATCGTGTGACGGGTCATTTTACGAGGGGAGGAGTGTGCTGTGTCACGTGATTGGGTTTTCGTATATCATGCCTCGCCCGCTAGGGGTGGCAGCAGTGTGCTTCTGGTCGCGCAATAAAGCGGAGTAGATGGTGGCCCGCGTGCTTCTTGCGTCCCACTAAATCATCATGTGCGGAGGTCAACTAGAGTGTACGAGGTGCAGTGGGACGCAAGAAGCACGCGGGCCACCATCTACTCCGCTTTATTGCGCGACCAGAAGCACACTGCTGCCACCCCTAGCGGGCGAGGCATGATATACGAAAACCCAATCACGTGACACAGCACAAAAAATGTCATTTTAAAAGTACAGTCCCGGATGGAATTCCAAATTTCTGGTAAAAACAATTTGATGCTCTCCATAATCATTACGCTCGAGCATTCAACAAACTCATCCAGGGGGAGGAGGTTTAATGGATGAATGGCTCACAAAAGGTAACACCTTCCTCATCGCATAAGCAGAGGAAACCCAACTACCTTACGAGTATCGACCAATAATCTGTCTGCCACCAAAATACAAACTTCTGATGGGAATCACCACCAAAATGATGTACCACCACCTAACACAAGAAGGAGGCTGAGAGGCAGAACAGAAGGGATGTAAAAGAGGATGCTGTGGAACAATAGACCACCTACTACGAAACAAGGCCATACTTGAAAAATGTAAAACCCGAAGAACCAAAATTGTCCACAGCCTGGATCGACTACAAAAAATCTTTTGATAGTGTTCCACATTCATGGATGATAAAATGCATGAATTGTAAATGATCAACGCTGAAACAATCAAACTGATTGAGAAAGCTATGTAGCTATGGAATACCACATTGACACTGCAACATTCAGAAGGAAAGATCGAAATACCAGGAGTGAAGATATGTCGCAGGATCTTCAAGCGTGACAGCCTTTCGCCCTTCCTGTTTTGCTTGGTCCTGGACCCACTGAGCAATCTCATGAATGAGCAAGGACATGGATACACCCGAATGTCCAATAAGAGAACTTCCAAAGAGACAGGAAAGGTGACAACATTGACTGTACATGAATTATCTAAAAGTCTGCACCAAACGGTGAAAAATTTGTAGAGACAACTGATAAATTGGTGAAACGGTACTCTGACGACATTCAAATGGAATTTGGTCGAGATAAGTGTGCCAAGTGCATATTTGTACAGGGTAAATAAACAAAAATGGAGACCATAAAAAGCGATCGAGAAACAACAATACAGGATCTAGACAAAGAAGCATACAAATACCTTGGGGTAGAAGAGTGCCACCAAATATGTCACAAACAAATGCGCAAAACAATTGCCAAGGTATACTTGCACAGAACGAGGCTGATCCTGTAAACATATCTCACCCTGAGAAACAAAATCAAAGCCATCAACCAAGTAAAGTAACAATACCAGCATTTCAATACAGCTGAGGAATAATAAACTTCCCCCACACACACACAAATCAACAAACTTGCTATGTAAACAAAGAAACTCTTCACCATCCACATAATGTTTTACAAAAATTATTGCATCCCAAGAATGTGCCTGCCTTGATGAGAAGTAGGTAGTGGCCTGATGGAGTCCAACCAAGTGCACATCATGACACGTTGGACTGGCTGAATACGTGAAAAATTCAACAGACTCGAATCCAATTTGCACGCAAACACGAAGACAGCAAACCAGAAAAGGTATCCCAACCCACCTCGCCAAAAATTTCCAGACAGGTGCAAATGGAAGCTGTCACGCATGAAACCAAAACGGCAATGAATACACCCCCAATGATCGCAAAAAAAAATACGAAAGAAATATATAAAGTGAAATATCAACAGCTATTCAGTAACAAGTGGGAGAATGACAAAAGAGCAGGAAGATATTAAAAAAAAAATAGTTGAACACAGTGGGAATCGACAAAGAAGGCTCATTATTGGAATGGTTAAGAAGAGGTCAGCTCGACTGGGATGGAGAACAAATCATTATTAATGCCCAAGACCAGGGTTACTACATGAATGGCTTTAAAAAAATGGCAGGACCGAGTCAATCGAACAGGTGTAAGTTCTGCAAGCTAGAAACAGAAAGCACAAGCAACCTCCTATCGGGATGGAAAAACTCCTGTCAATAACTGTACACAAAAAGGCACAACTGGTTTTGTAGCATAATCCACTGGCACATGTGCAAAAACTTCAATACCCCAGTCCCAGAAAACTCGTGGAAACAAGAACCGAAAGCGATGATTGAGAACAAAGTAACATTCACATATGACCTGATGATCCCATCGAGCGTGAACGTAGAAAACAAAACATTGCGACCAGATATAGTACTTCGGTATAAAAACGGCATTGCGAATTGAGGTGTCGATTCCCAGCAATTTTGGCCTAAACGATGCAGAAATCAAGAAAATGATCAAATACCAAGACCTCAAAAATGAAGTGAAAAGATCCTGGAATAGGAAGAGCGCCAATATTTCATCAGTGATCATTGGAGCAACGGGAATGATGAAGAATAACCAGACCCTGGGAATATTAATACAAACAAACTGCAGTTGAAAGCTGTTCGGGGCACAGTGACGATCCTGAAAAGAGTCCTCAGAACAAAACTTTGAGAACAACACAACTTCACAACTTGGTCCATGAATCGTGACCCACCTCCTCCACCCCCTTACAGAATTGGAGATAGATACTTCGAGACTTGGGAGGACTCAATTCCACCTTTTGAAACCTGCATATGGATGTCACGGACGGACGTACACACAGACCCACACACAGTTCTCATTTTACTAATAGATGATTCAATGGTTTAAATTTGAATATTAACTTGGTTTTTAACCTCCGCCATCTTCGAAGATGGATGGAGGTTACTGTTTTCTCCCCTTTCTGTTTGTTTGTTTGTTTGTTTGTGTGTTTGTGTGTTTGTTTGTTTGTGTGTTTGTTTGTTTGTTTGTTTGTGAACAGTATTACGGAAAAACTTCTCGACGGATTTCGACGAAACTTGGTGGGGGGGGGGGGTTAGGTATGGTCCAAGGATCATGCCATTAAATTTTGGACTTGGTCCCCCCCCCAAAAAAAATAAATTGTTAGAGAAAATTTTTTTTTTTTTGCATTTCTACATGTTTTAAGTGATTTCCAACCCCCCCTAAAAAATTGTTACCCTCCCCCAAAAAATAGAGAATTTTTTTTTGCATTTCTACATGTTTTAAGTGATTTCCAACCCCCCCCAAAAAAATTGCTACCCCCCCCAAAAAATTGTTAGAAAAAATTTTTTTTTTTTGCATTGCTACATATTTTAAGTGATTTCCAACCCCGCCCAAAAAATTGTTACCCCCCCCCAAAAAAATTGTTAGAGAAAATTTTATTTTATTTTTTGCATTCCTACATATTTTAAGTGATTTCCTTTCCTGAAAATTTTGCCGACCTCGGAAATGGATGGATCTCCATCCATTTTGGAAACAGTCCTTTTGGCAGACCAAACAAAATTGTTTGAGAAAAAAAAATTTTTTTTTTTTTTGCATTTTTACATGTTTTAAGTGATTTCCAACCCCCCCCCCCAAAAAATTGTTACCCCCCCAAAAAAGGGGGAATTCTTTTTTTTACATTTCTACATGTTTTAAGTGATTTCCACACCCCCCCAAAAAAATTGTTAGAGAAAAAAAAAAATTTTCAACTTTTTTTTTCAACAAAATTTCGATGTTTTTTTTTTTTTTTTTTTTTTTTTGCATTTTTACATGTTTTAAGTGATTTCCAACCCCCCCCCCCCCCAAAAAAAAAATGGAGAAAAGAACTATAACTGTCAGCACTGTTGACATATTTAATGAATAAGATACAAGGTTCACTTGAGTGACCCAGCAGTATTGGCGGCGGAGGTTTTGCACTCTCCCGAGTGCTCCCCCTTTAGTTCAGCAGATGAGATGGGATTGTGCTCAATCATTTAAAATTTGTTTGGTGAGTGGGTGGGTGTTGATTGCCTTGTGTCAACTCCTGCCAAACTAGGGATATCAACAGGCATGGAAGAAGAAGCGGTATTACCAGAGGAGGCCGTGGTCTCCTCGGGGTCTCTCTGCGCAGCCGACGTGATGACCGGCTCAAAGCTATTTGCACCTGATCAAAAAGTGCAACACCTGTCGTAAGCCTTTGAGCATTGCAGAATATTGTGTGCCAGTTATTTGAGCAAAATTATTTTTATTTGTTGTCTATTTTTATTTTGTTCGTGCTCTCTTCTGATTCTCTCACTTTCTAAAAGCAAACACCTCACTTACCTGTATTCACAAAATGAGAATTGCTCCGATGTCACGGCTATGGTGATTTCCACATTGTAAAAAATGGTGATTTTCGCCCATGTCGTGTGGGTCGAAGAGAACCATGGAAATAAACTTGCAATTTCGAACATCATTAGGAATCCAGCACAGCAGAGGTTTTCCTTCAATTTTTGACCTCCTTGAGCCTTAACTACATGTGTTTTTTAAAAAGTGCTCATAAATTTTAGTTCTGCAAAATTGTTCAATCAAGCAATTACTTTTCCAAATTTATAGATGAATTTTGTATACACTGTCGAGGCTCGTATGAGAGCTAACACACATAACGTACAACAATCGGGGTGGGAGACGGAAGGAAAAAACAGTGTGGAACAGAGACATGTGGAAGGGAGAGGGATGGGAGTGGGGTACACAGGGTAAACAAGATGGACACTACAGGGACTTTCAGGAAAGAAAGAAGGGCATTTGAAGGAGGTGGGTTTGGAGTGGATTAGCGGGGGTAGAAAAGATCGTGGTTTTGGATGGGGGAAGATAAGAGGTGGTGGTGAACAGCTCTTGAAGACCTGGAGGGTAGAGCGGGATTGAAGAGTGTGGGAGTTTGTTCCAAAGGCGGGGAAAAAGAGGAATGAAAGAGTGAAGGTGAGCAGTGATTCGTGATTTTGGTAGTTTTACCAGAAGGGGGTTGCTGGCAGACCTTGAGCACCCTGCGGAAATATGGGGGGGGGGGGACATATCTAAGACGAGCGGGGGGGGGGGGCAAGGCCGGACAGGAGACGGGAGAATACAAACACCACCGATCTGCCTGTGGTGAGAGAGAGTGAGAGACACAGACTCAACCTCATTGCAGGAGATACCAATGATCCTAAATGCCTTGATTTCCACAGTGTGAAGCCGAGAGAGGTGAGAGGTGGGAGCATCAGGCCAAAGGGGAGAGCAATACTCCATCATGTTATGGACAAAATCTTTGTACATGATCAGGAGCTCAGGTGGGCCAAGGAAGGACTTTGCATGACTGAGGATGCCCAGTCGGCGACTGGCTTTGGAGGCCAGCTTGGAATTGTGGCTTTCCCAGGAAAGATCCTGGCAGATAGTGAGACCCAGAAGCTTGAATGTGAGGACTTCTTCAACAGGATTGTTGAGAAAGTGGTTTTGGGGAGGGGGGGAGGGTTCCAATGGCTGGTGTTGGGTTTTATGGTTTGGGTGGTGGACTTTGGTTCACAGGATCGTGAGTTCAAATTCCCCTTTGCTGCTGAATTAATACCAGGTGGGGTTGACTCTGCCTGTCATCTTTCCGAGGTCGGCAAAATGAGTGCCAGTTTGCTGGTATACTGTCGGAGTGGTGACCCACCCAAGATTGTGCCCAATAGCCAAGGAGACTGTTTAGGCAGCAGAAATGCTTCGCTCAGAGTATTGTCCCAATGGATGGATGGATGGTGGTTTTCTGGACAGTCCTCTCGGAGACATATCGTGAGAGAGTGAGATTTGTCAGGGTTGAAAGACATGTTCCACATGTTGGACCAGTTTGTGATTTTACTCAGATCTGCAGAGAATGAAGAGGCTGCTGCTTGCCGATCAGAGGAATGACAGGTGGTACGGCAGAGGGTGGAGTCATCAGCAAAGAGATAAAGAGGATTTTCCAGAGTCAGAGAGATCATTGATGAAAATCAGAAAAAGAACAGGGCCCAGATTACTGCCTTGAACTCCATCCCAGACAGGAAGAGGGGATGAGAGAACTCCATTAAGGGCCACACGTTGACTGTGACAGGAGAGGAAGTCTGCGATCCATGAGTGGAGATGTCCTTGGACATCAGAGGAAGAGAGTTTGGTGAGCAGGGCAGGGTGCCAGACCTTATTGAAAGCACACGATATCTCTCGGGAGAAGGCTCTGATTTCATGTCTGGCATCAAGGTTCTCCATCCATTGTTAGGAACGCAGAAGCAGCAAGTTTATATTAGGGTAGAGTGACTTTGTCTGAATCCAAATTGATGATCGGAAATCAGGCCATTGGAGAAGAGGAGGATTTAATGTCTGAAGCGATGATGGATTCCATAACCTTGCTGATGATTGGGAGAAGGCTGATTGGTCTGTTTTTGCACCTTTTTATGCAGGGCAGTAATGTTTGCTGATTTCCAAGCAGATGGCAGATGACCTTGAGCAAATGACAGGGTGCATAGAATGGAGAGAGGGCGAGCAAGAGCAGCAGAGCAGGTTTTTTTGGACACGTGGGCTGATGCTTTCTGGACCGGTTGCAGAATCTGAGTCGAGGTTTGACAGCAAGCTCTCCACCTTGTCGGGAGAAAAGGACACAGAGTCTCCAGGAACAGCTGGGTGCGACTGGGTAAGGTAGGTACAGAAAGCAATGGGTTTGGGATGCAAGATTTAAAAGCAAGCACGGAGTTTAGGCATTCAGGCTTTTCACGTGCAATGTCAGCTGTGTGGCCATTTGAGGTCAGGGGGGAGGGGGGAGGTGGGGGTGGATGGAGGGGAACATACACCAGAAACAGACTTAACTGGATGCTGCTAGGATTTGGAGGAGGGAGAGAGGTTTGAGAGTTCAGACTTGAGAATGATGTTTTCTGGCTTTCCTGAGGGTAGACACACTTGTTCCGAGCTTTATGGAAGGAACTGAGATTGCCTTCAGTTGGATTTGCCTTCCATGAAGCGAAGGTAATTTGTTTCAGGCCAACTGCCTCGCCACAAGCTTCAGTGTACCATGGGCGGCAGGAAGGGTATGACAACTGAAGATGATATGGGATGAATCTATGCATGAGAGAGCAAGTTTCTTTGAAAGAATTCCCAGGACGAGTTGATGTCGGAGGGAGCAGAGATGGGAGACCAGTCTAGAGGTTTTATGGCTTGCTGAAGACCCTGTCTGTTGGCTTGAGTGAAATGCCAGACTCGACGGCGCTTAGGTGGTTTTCTAATAACAGCCAGAGAGATGTCCACTTTGACAAGCATTTGGTCAGATGAACTGAGTGGAGCGAAGGAAGAACAGATATTTTCAGAGAAATTTGTCAAAATCAGATCCAGAAGAGATGGAGTACCATTGGTTGTGATCCGGGTCGGGAAGTTGACAGATTGTGTCAGTCCCAATGAGTCACAAGTCTTTTGCTGAAGTGCCATGACAGGTGAGAGAGGTACCCACACCTAGCCAACTGGCATGATGACAATTGAAGTCACCACATATGAGCAAGAGAGAGTTGAGATGAGAAGATATAAGTTGGTTCATGTTTTTGGATAGTGAGGTGTAGATGGAATCATCACTGTTTGGTGGACGGTACAACACACATAAACATGAGGTGGGAGTAGAGGGGAAGCCGTAGCCAGAGGTATTCTTGGGAGTGTGGGGGAGTGAGGGCAGTGCATGGAGAGTGAGGAATAGAGTCTTTGATGAAGAGAGTATTCTGCCGCTAGGACGAGGGTCAGGTCTGTCCTACCGAAGGGGGGAGTTACTAGGGAGTCAGAGACGTCTTGAGGGAGGAAAGTTTCTGTTGAGCAGCAATTAACTTTTGTTGAAAAAAAATGCCCCCCCAAAAAATCCTCAAGGCCTCCTTCAGAAAATTCCTTATTGAAAACGAGTAACACCCAGATCTCAACATCGCACCCAAACGGTGTTTAGAACTGGACGTCACATTTTTGCGACATGAGATCTCTACTCGATGAAGGGTTTTTTTTTTTTTTAGGCTCGTCATTCAGTGTGCACTTGCCAACATGGTTGGTTGAACTTGTAA
>NC_140969.1:92365857-92398357 GCF_056783735.1 Eptatretus burgeri
AGTGCCACCACAAGGCTTTCCGGGGTCTCTCTACCCCCCAAGCTCGGCGTGCACCCGTTCGCAGCACTCCTCCCCTCGACCTCGCAAAGCACGACCGAACCCGCCTGGTCGTGAGTCGCCTCAAGGGGGCATACTCCCTCCCCTCGTTCCTGGAGGAGGCTATCCAACTGCTCGCACCGGGTCCCTAAACAGTCCGCCAGCTCCCCCTCATGGTCCTCCACCAACTCTGTGTGTGTGTGCTCGTCTTCAACCCCGTCAAATTCACCCTCTATCTCCCGTGTCTCAACTATTTTTATTTCCTTTGTCGTAACTTCGTGTCTCGTCTCACACGTTTCGGTCACCCCATTTAATTTTTCCCTCTGTGTCACCGTCACGCTTCTCGCCCAACACGTCCCCCAAATTATTTTGCCCTCACCCGCCTCCATTGCGGGCCTGACAGCCGTTGCACTCCCCCCAGCTCGTTCGTTCCAGCACGTGGCGTCGCCATTTTGAGCTCCCCGGTTATTGCCTTCATGCCCACCTGCAGGCTTCGGCCCATGTTCTGCGTCTCACCCCGCATTTTTTCCATTTCTTCTTTCATTCCGTTCTTTATCTGTTGTAAATTCGCATTCATTTGATTATTCATCCTGCACACATTTGTTTTTATTTCGTTCGTGCTTGTATCCATCTTCGCATTCATGCCTTTTATTTTGTTTTTCATTTCATTTGTGTTTGTATCCATCTTCGCATTCATTGCCGTCAGCATGGCGCATAGCTGGGCCATGTCAGGTGCATTCGGCTGAGCCGATTCGGCAAGGATCGGGGGGTTTTGGCGGAGAGGGGGAGGGAAAGTGTCATACACTGCGGCCGCCGCTGCACCCATTTCGGGCTCTGGGTTTGGTTGGGGGAGTTCGTCCTGCACAACAAGCATTTCCTGCACGGGGATCTCATCCTGGGCCATGGATTCTACACATTCTAAATCCATTTCTAATACCCCCGGCTCCCGCTCGCCTTGAGACTCCTTCTTATGTCTCGTAAGGGGTTAATTTAAATTGCTCGTAATTTGGAGGGAATCGGGGGTCGCTCCTCCCACCCCTGAACCGATTCCCCGTGAATTTAGCTTGGAGACAGGAGAGTTTGTTTCCCGCTCTCTGACACCAGTGTTGCGAATTCGCGCCCGCCGGCGTGCGGACGGCCACGTGACTCGAATCGCGGCATGTCGCCTACCGGACGGACAATTCAGTCGTGACCCTCTCGGACCAACGCCGGGAGCTAGTCACAGGTGGGGGTTTAAACCTCACCACGACCGTGCCAATTGCCCACCCGCGCAGGATAGGGTCGCTTGCCAAATTCGATCTACCTAAGTACCTGCGCGAATGGTCGACCGGGCGATCGCACCACGCCACAGGCCGACTCCAGACACGAACCGCTTAAGCAGTCCGTTCCGTGCTATCGGGATAACCGAGCGGTGTTATCGTCTGCCTCGACGGTTCCGATTAATTATCGGGCGTATTAAGCCCACTACGAACCCTTTACGTGAAGCAGGATGGAGGGTCAATAAAGAAAAGATGAAGCGAAGCAGGAAAACAGTTCACACAATGCACATTTATTACGCGACACACGGAAAGCACACATATACAGCCAAACAGTCAAAATACACATATAGCAGTTACAACAAAAGAAACAACAACGCAGAGTTACTACCGACTACGCGCACACACGGCAACACTTATACAGTTCTACTTTACAGACGGTGCCAACACACATTTACTCAAAAGCAAAAGAAAGAAGCCACCCTCATAGACAAGGGGGCAGACGGGCCTGTAGGCCAATATGCGCGCGTGACCTGAAGGAGCGGCCAGGTCCGCGAGACCGGGGGGTCCTACCCGCGTCCTCGTGACGCGTTGGCGGATGAGCCGCAGATGTGGCCACGTGGCTGTGCCCCGACTCCGTGCTCCTTGGCGGCTTTCGTTGGCATGACGTTTGGAGTGGGGTGGGAACGGGGCCCCCTTGTTGCACTATCTCAGCGCGGGGGAAAGGGGGAATTGTTGATGCCCTGGGGGAGGGAGAATGGCTGGCTGGCTTGGGTGCCGCGACGAGCGATCTCACACCGCGACCTCGTCGCCGACCGCCGTCCTTCTCGCCTCGGACCCGAGCTCCTTGGCCTCTTCCCACAACTCTCCTCAGCCGACTGCAAAACCCAACTCGATGCCTCTGCCACCCGACTCCACTCTCGGCCACACCGATGACTCGACTCACTCTGCCCTACCGACACACACTGCTACTGCCACACTCTGCCATGATTCGCCTTGCGCTCGCCGTTTTATAGGCCGGCAGGAGAAAACAATATGCAAATTTCTGGATCAGGATGACCTCGGGGGCGAAGCCGCGCTCTCCAATTGAACGGAGGAAAAGTGGGCGTGAACCTCCCCTGATCCTAGAATTTGCATATATCGATTTCACACAGACGCGCCTGGAGGCGGGGCCAAGCCGCTCCGCGCTTGCTAATTGGACAGATCAGAAGTGGGCGTGTAGCGTTCTTGATCCGAATTCTCCCTCGGAAAGGCCACTATTTGCACTCGCGGCTCGGTGCGTTATCTTGAACGAGCCCAAGACAGCCCGACGCTCAGTGTTCACAGGTGGTGCGGGAATGGCCGTAGAAGGAGAGAGGTGAGGGTGGTGGAGGGTTTATCGGTGGTGGTTTGATGGTTATGGTGCCGTTTGGGAATGACGGTGATGCGATGTTTGCGGGATTGAGTTGTAAAGGTCGTGGCTGTTGGCATTGTTGGAGCGTGGTTGTCGTTGGTGACGATGGCTGGCGTGGTGGTTGTTGTATGATGGCGGTTGAGACGTGGTTGGTTCAAAATAAAGATAAAACAGAAAAACGGCTATCTCAAAGCGTCGCAGCCCGAATGAATCACTTAAATTCCCTCTATACAACGGGTGGGGCTAACTACACATGTACTTACAGAGATATCTCACCTGCGGGCCCTTTATGGTGGTTTGCGAATTTCCACAGCCGTAACAATATATTTTAAAAAACCCCAAAAAACTTTCATTCCAAACACAATCTTATTCCAACTTCTGCTTGTATTTCCTTAAATCTCTCCTTTTCCTCTTTCATTTTGTCATTGTCTTCATTGAAGAAAATGCTTTTTCCTTTAAAACCTTTTGAAAACGTATCAAAATGATTCACCTTCCTGATATATTTGGCATCAGCACCCCACGTGTTCTTCATCACAATCTATTTGTCTTTTTATGCACAAGGCATATTTTGTAAACCTGGCTCACACTGAAGCGCTTGGTCTGTCATCCATCCTCCGGTTCCAACAGCACGACCTTCTCTGTGCCTTGAACCAAAATTCCATCCACCAACATCATGATCTTTATCTCAGAATGTTAAATATGGGAATCTTGATAAGTTGACCATTTAACTTGACCATTTAACTTTTCCTTTATGTGATGGAATCTTACTTTTGATCCTTCCATGATTAAAAATTAAAGGAAGGGCCATTTGAGGGCACAGAACATTAATGGTGAGTTCAGTACCAATTGTTTGCAGATCTTCAACAAGCAAGATTGAAGATGCATTGCATGACCTGCAATACACCACGTCTGAGGAGGAGGAGGAGGAGGAGGAGGAAGAGGAGGAGAAGGAGGATGATGACGAGGATGAGAATGACGACGACTATGATACTCCGATTGATGACAAAAATGAAGAATTTCATTTACACCTTCCACTGACAGAGGAAGAGGAAGACGAAGAGATTGAAAATTTGAAACCAGAGGACACGTCAAACTTGTCGGCTCTGCAAGTGGATCAGAGCTCAGTCAATGCCTCACCCTCGGATACTGCCTCAACCTCGGACACTGCCTTGCCTTCGGATACTGCCTCTCTCTCACTGACTGAAGTATCGGTGAAAAGTATTCGTGACTCAACAGTGGCCCCCTCACCTGCATCCGTTATCGGAAAGGACTGCACAATGGAAACGCTCCAGCAGAAAACTCCGAAACGTCAGCAAGGTGTGACGGGCCAAACCCCACTTTCCAGACGCCGCAGTATGCGGCTGTTGTCCATTAGCCATTGTGATGCCGAGCGCCAGTTGAAGTCTTTGTCCACAAGCAAAAGTAATGAGGTAATAAATTTGGCCACACCGAGGAGATCACTTCGCTTTCGGAAGAATTTGTTTTCAAAGAGTACGCTAGCGGGAATGAAGGAAGATTCCAACGATGTTTTGCGAGAAAATCGACAAGACTCAAGGCGGAGCAGCTTTCGGTCTGCAACGGATACACCTAAATCCAATTCCAAACTCTTACTAAGTCTGCCACTCATGACACCCTCTCCTGCCGTGCATTCTATCTCGACTCAAACCTCGAAGTCGCGTCACACGCCCTTCGAAGAACAAGGCTTAGCTGGACAGGCTGCAACCCCTGCCAAGCCTGAAAAAGTTACCTTTGTCTTCTCTCCTCCTGTCACCAGGTCTTGTGCACGACAGCGGGGTGAGTTACAGAACACCAGAAAAGCACTTTGTTTTAACACGAAGAAGAATATAATCCCAAAGTTGTGCGGTCGTTTCGCCGACTACTTATTTCGACGTTGTACTTGTCCCTCTTCCTTGCCTTGTACAAAGTCTAATCTTGCTTGTAGAATGGTTTGTTTATTTCGAAATAGTACTTTGCAATCATGTTCTTTCCATGTTTAAGTGGATTTTTATTTATTTCACGATATGAAATGAAATATTATTATAATAAGATAACATCTCTTATTAAATTGTGTAATCACTCCTCTTTTTTTAATGTTTGAGCTTGGTGGTCCCGTTGAAAGTTCCATGTGGTATTGCTGTTTTCTTATGTAATTTGATTTTTATGCCTCTGCAGCCGAAGGCCAGAGGTATTACATTTACGGATTGTCCGACCGGCTATCCTAGTTTGTGTCCATTCTTCGGGTTCGTTGCTAAGACAATGGGACACCCACTGAAGGGATTTCAACCAAACTTGGCACAAGTATGGACGGTAATACAAACATGAACTGATTCAATCTTGGGGTTCAAAAGGTTACGTGCCCTTTGAGAATCATTTTGCAGATCATAGCTCGAGTTAGAAATATCTGACGTCTCTCTTCTACTTTTCTCTCTCGTGGTCTATCATTTGACCTAAGTGGGTTGACATCTGACATGGTTGGAGGCGTATCAATCAACACATTTGTCAAATTCCATTTCTAGTTTTGCATATTTTAACGTTTAGGTTTCTAAGCTATTTATTATTGTTTTTAAATCCCTCTGATCAAAAGTAAATGAGTGAAAGGCACTTTCAAAGGCCTGTAGCTGGTTTTGACGATTTAATGCTTTTGAGTTGTGAAGCACGAAACGAGATAGACTGTATCTTTTTCTTCACGTCATTGTTGCACCTTCTCTCCTCTCCTCTCCCTGCGTTTAACTCTCTGCAGCTGCCGCACAGGCAGCCACGGAACCATTGTTGGAGTATACGTTCTCACCTCCACACCTGAACCCAGCCAATCGGGTACGTTTGCGGATCGGGGAGAGTCTTGTTTTCATTTATTTTTGGATCGCCAAGTGTTTTTTTTTTTTATGTCTGTGTTGAATGTACTCAAGTAATCCCAAGAATGGGCAGATGATGCTCTGGTTTTTGGCCTTTTAATAATAGATGTGCTTCATTGATTCGGTGGGGAAATTAACTTCAAGTGTGGCGATCTTACCCTCCGCCACTGAAGGTGGATGGATGTTATGTTTTCACCCGTCTGTTTGGTTGTCTGTGAGGAGGATATCTGAAAAGGTGGTAGACAGGTTGGGTGTGTGACAAGGAAGAAGTGATTCGATTTTGGTATCAGAGAATCTTTTAATCTTATATATTTTTTGATGCGGTTTCACCATTGAAAGATGGAGTCAAACACGACACAGCAAGATATTTCAAAAAGTTGTGGATTAGTTATGACAAAAGTGGGTGAAGAAGTTGGGTGGGTGACAAGAACTTAGCAGATTTGATTTTGGTTCAGGTCCGGATCTATATCCGGCCTATATAGGTCATGTGGAGGTGGGTCGGTTCGTTCAGTTTCGTTGTGCAGATCACCAATCTAAACGAAATTCACCCTGCACATTCATGAGAACACACCATTGAAATTCCTACTTGTTTCCATATGCACAAGTTGACACACCGACAGTTATTACCATTTGAAATTACCGCCGTGAAGTGGGCGTGGCATGCTTCTAATCGTGGAGGAAACGACCAGGAAACAAATCAAGATGGCGGCGCCCATGGTTGTCTGGTGATTGAGTGATTTTTGGTCTTTCAACAACCAAATATGCGGTTTTATACACTTGAGCGGGGAGGATGATGAGAAAGTGACGTAATTCACGGATAAGAGCTGGCGTAAGGTATGTGAGTGTGCGAAGGCTTGGTGCGACGCCACAGATAGTGAAACTATCTACAAATGCCGTTTGCTGGCTGATCAAATTATGAAACTGCTGCCAATGACTGATCCTCCTGCCAATGCCGGCCATCACCGGTTCTGTTATGCGTCGTTTTTGTAACAAGGATCATATAAAACGCACTGAAGCCAGGAAAAGGAAATCAGAAGCCAGCACGACTGCAGTTTCTGATCGAGCCAGTGAGGTGGTGGGCGGACTAGAAGAAGAGGGACATACCACAAAATTCGGAGAAAATCCCCCAGAACCTCTGTAGAAAGGGTGGCTGGCAAATCAGCTGGTATACTGCCAAGAATTTGTGTGATATGCCAGAAAAAAAGACAAAATCATCCGTGTCAAAGGAAAATCTCAACGTGATCAGTTGTCCCTGACAGAAACACAGGATGGAGGAAAGCTGAGGGAAACTGCTGAGCAGAGGAGAGATGAACGTGATGTGAGAATCATGACAACTATAAAGGATAAAGTCTGTGTGGCGCTGGAAGTTTATCACCATAAATGTTATTACGAGTATGTGAATGACACATACCACAGACAGTCAAAGTAAACTCCAAACTCAGAAAGTGAACTCTGACTCAACATTTGACATTTTCTGTGACTCATTTCTGTGACATCCAGGAAAGACTCATTGATGGAAAGCAATCTAAACATATGAAGAAGTTGTGCGAGATGTTCAATGACTGATTCAGAGTATGCGAAGGTCAGGATAAGGCCAACTACCAGGCAACAAGACTGAAGAAAAGACTGCAGGAACGGTACCCAGACATGATTTTCTATCGTCCACCAAAAATGTCTGAGAGCGAAGTGGTGTACATGAAGGACATTGATATTGGTTCCTTTGCTCAGGCTGCTGTTGTAGACAGTAGCTCTACAACAGAAAGAGTCAATTACAGAGGATGAAGCCAGCCAGGGTCCACAGCAGGGTGACTCAGGCCTCAATTTACATGTTCTATACTCGGGAGCACTAATGGTGAGGGATGACCTGACAAACACCAAAGTGTGGACATTACATGGCCCTACTTGGAAATGGTGGAGCAAGCACTATAGCTTATACGGGCAACTCGTACTTCGAACTGGCCGAAACACCTTGCGATCACGAGAGCGTCAATGCCCTGGTACTTTGCGTACGATCACCTAAACTATGCAAGGTACTTACCCGTTTACTGGCTGGAAATGGCCGGGCTAGTTCACTCCCACCCAGACACCTATCAAGCGTTCATGGACGGCAAATGCACTGCCCAACGGCATACTCGTTATGGATTTAGTAGTGTTGCGTGTGATCAGATCATAGAGCAGACTTTAAATAGGGACAGCAAGACCAGTGGAGGCATCATTGGTTACACTCAGAAAAGCACAGCTGTGAAGAAGTGGATCCTGTCCCAACCAGCACGTGCGGAAATCGCAAGGAAATGAGAGTCCATGGCGGGTATCCACAACGAGCCCCGAACGAGAAAGGATTTGGATGTGTCGAGCTCGAAGAAGAACGAAGCAGTGGTGGTACAAGTGATGGACACAGTACTTCAAATGATTAACCCTTTCTCCGGCGCTCACCTTGAACTCGTCAATATTAGTTCAGGTGTCTTCGCACCGCCAGCCATTTCCGCGGACTTGATGAACGCGTATGTCAAGGGAGAGAATGCTGTCGTGCAATTCATGCGTGATCGGCTTCTCTCGGGTGAGGTCCGATTTCGAAGGCCAAATTGGCAACTTTCTCAAAGGCGCGAGGCAAGTTGGCGACTCCCTACCAGCAGACGCCGAAGGTTGAAATTGCGAATGAACGTCGTCTTTTCACACGACTGCTGTTGATTGGCGAGTAAAGCAATGTAACACTCCTCGATCTGCTCGCGTACCCACTGGCGAACATATCTTTCCCGTTGGCATCCGGTGATGGTTCGATTGCTAAGACGGACAAAGCCAAACTCCACAACCATATACTGAAACTGTGGCCCGATTGCCGTGTGGACGCTCGGCCTATCCAAGGTGCAACAATTGTGGATGGAATGGCCATTATTCAGGCAATAAAGGCTGGTTCACTGCATAACACTTTCGGCAAACTGGAAGAGATGGTGCTGAACATCGTAGTGGCCAAAGCACGACATAACCAATCTTCGAGACTGGACATGGTGTTTGATACTTACCCAAGTATCAGCATCAAGTGCCTGGAGCATGCCAGATGAGCGGGCGATCTTCAGGTACGAACCATCTGCAGATGTGATCAAGCCCTTCCAAAACTGGGCCAATTATCTCCTGAGCGGAGCCAACAAGGAGGCGTTGATAGAGTTCATCGCCGAATTGTGGACGACAAACGTCTCTCCATCAAAACTGGGTGACATGCTGTTGTACGTCAGTCATGCCGGCAAATGTGAGAAAATCGAGGCGTCGAATGGTGTCATGACTGTGTCGTCAGTACCTGAACTTGAATGTGACCATGACGAAGCTGACACGAAGCTCCTGCTACATGCCGCTCACGCAGGACAGAATGAAGAGTCGGTGCGCATAGAGAGTTTCGACACCGATGTGTTTGTGTTGGCATTGGCTCACTCGAAGTCGATTCGGGCGCGAAATTTCCATCTGGTCACAGGAAGTCCCAAGGACATTATCGTCGTTGACATAAGGAAGCTGAGTAATGCCTTGGAAAGTTCTGTCTGCGATGCGTTGATAGGTTTGCACAATTTCACGGGAAGTGATACCACCAGTGCATTCCATGGTAAGGGCAAAACAAGACCATTCGACTTGATGATGAAGGGTCCCCATCTCATCACCTGTTTCGGGAGCATTGGTCGAGAATTCACGCGAGATCAGAATATCATTCACAACCTGGAACAATTAGTCTGCGCCATGTACAATCGGTCGACCATCAAGAGTGTGGATGAGGCTCGCTACAAGCTATTCTGCAGCCAGTCGCTGGGAGAACAGAAGTTGCCACCTACAAGCGACACTCTGACACTGCATTGCAAAAGAGTGAACTATCAGTCTGCGATCCACCACCACGTGACTGAGAGGTTTATAGAAGCCCTTCTCCTACATTTCACGGATGGATGGAACGCAACGGAGCACCGACTTCACTGGCTGAACAAACCACCAGTGCCGAAGGAACTGTTAAGAGGCGACGAAATGTAATTGCAAGAAGAGAAAATGCGAGACCAACTAGTGTTCTTGCCGGTCAAAAGGACTGTCCTGCGCAGAGTGCTGTGGGTGTCAAAACTGCGCCAATGATGAACAGAAATGGAACTTATGGATGATGAAAGCAGAACTGACGATTATTCCGACGACGAACTGTGAATGCAGGTGTCACACTGCTTTTGCTGTGGTAATCTACTACACAGTAGTATTCAGGTTGGTTAGCATGTAATAGTGGACTTGAGTTTTGTAATAGCAGCAGTCAAGAGCCAAGTTCAGCAACCGCTTCAGAGCAAGAAATACTGGAGTTCTAAGACAGTAATCTTCTTGTGGCGGTTCTACTTTTCATCAGGCTGAGTCGCGCAGTCTCTTTGTCTTTGATTTAATCTGGAATAGCCAATGTAACTGTCTTTAATAGTCAATGTAACTACCTTTAGTAGCCAGTGTGGCTGCCTTTTTAGCAAAAAGTTGCCTTGGTCAACCTGAAGGCCTGTCTGGTCGGTCCAGACGTTTTTGGCCGGTAAAAATATGTAACTGCTTCGGTTTACGACCTCTAATTATAAACATCTTTAATAACAGTGAATAGGGTTTTCTTTGATAATATATAACTCTGTATAAACATATTGTATGATTTCAAGACCTCACAAGAGTTTTCTTTGACATACATATCAGTCTAACCTTGATTCTTCATTTCTGTGTCAAAATTGTGCTTTTATGTTCGGTGTATCTTTAATTGCCAAAAATGACCAATTGTGTCACATCCTCGACGTGGAAACAAGTGGATTTGGACTCGGCGTCTAAAATTCTTTAAGTATGCCAAATTTCATCCAGATTGGTGATCTGCACAACGAAAATCATTTTCTGAAGGTAATAGCGAGTACCTCCACATGGTCTAATAGGTGGGGTACAAAATGTAAGTTGTTGAGCCTGGTGGATGGGAGGCATGCGCTCCACTGAGTGCTGTTTTCGTTGTATATGCAGACTTGATTTTCAGCTGTGAACACCAAGCGTTTGATATAATGTTGCGATAACAAGGAAACCGATGTCGTTTCCACTCAACTTGTGAAACACCACTGTAACCGTGTCGTCGTGTTGTTCCGTCTCTTGCATCAAAACGATTAAAGTGGGACATTTTGTTATAGTTGTCATCCAATCCCAGCTGATTTGCTTGATTCAGAAATTTTAAGAGCACCTGCCATCTCTTGCATTGGAATCTCATTTGTCACCTTTTGCAGACCAAGGATGGGGTTGAGGAGGTTCAACGGTCCACAGGAAGAAAACAGAAGGTCAAAGCATCAGCTGAAAAGAGTGTTAAAAAGAACAGGTATGTTGAACAACTTTTTGTGTCGTTGAAAGAACCTCCAAATCTCAATGAGATGTCGTTTGTACTCGTTCGATTTATGAATTCCATGGCTGTTTGTGTCAAATCGTTTTCCATCCCAACTCCATGAGAATGTGCAAAAGATGAAAAGGTCAGGAACAATTCTGGAGCATGTTTTAAATTACTCGTAATATGTTGGAAATCTCAAGCTTTTTTCATTTTGACATTATTCGTCTCTTCCCAAGCACCAGGATCACGACACCTTCAGGTCACAGGGACGTTTAACATCTCGACGATCATTTTGTGTGCAACAAGTGTGGATGTATGCTGATGGTACCTCCTGTAGGTTAGAGCAGGAATTGGTTTACACTGACTTCACAAAGACCATGGGATCTTTCACATCACGCTGTTGTCATGGGCACTCTATTTTAGATATTGCTGCTGCTCTCATGGATTGGAGGTGGTGAGTCAAGCAAGAGCAGGACATACCTGCTCTGCTTGCCAAGTTTTCTTCCTCTTCCAAGGGCACCTTCATGTGGCTTGTCACCTACCAAAAACCCCTCCTCTCAGTGGAGGCTGGAGTGCCCCAGTCTTCTTCTTCTTCTTCATATACAAATGACCCCCCCAAATGTTCTTACTTATTGTAGATTCCACATTATGCTGTAAAGTACCTCCATCCCACCCATAAGATGAGTGGTTGCTTCCCACTCACCTGGAAAGGATGAGATGCTGGTTTGAAATGAATTTCATTCAATCCAAATGAGTCTTCACCCTTTGAACCCAAGCGGCTGTTTTACTGGCCGCTAGTCAAATATTTAAATACTGGAGTGGCCGGTTTACCGGCCGCGATTCAAACCTCCATATAAGTGAGCGGCTGCATTTTTCTATGGGGAGCCACAAGTCCATAGAGCTCAGGATTCAAAGGGTTAATCTTATCCTACATCTCCAAGGATTGTAAAACTATATATATTTCTCATCAACCACTGGAAGATGAGATTTTGGGTCTCACCTTAATCTATCTCTGATCAGATCAATGTCACTCCAACCTGAGAATCCACTTGTGCCAAGTCCTTGGGAAATCAAAAGCACTCACAGCTTCCAGGGCCTTTGACCGTAATTTGAAGTACTGCTCCCCGATAGATGCGAGGTCGATTTGCTTACTGGCTTGTCTCCTGGAACCAAAAGCTCAACACCACTGGTATTTCTACACCAAGTAGAAGCGTGGGGACCAGCTGCTTTGTCACTGGTTTTTTTTTTCTTAAACCACCGTTTTACTCCACACGTGTGGCGCAGTGAGATTTAATAATTGTTTCACTCTCTGTCTGTCTGATCGAGGAACTATTTAATTGCAATTGATAGTTGGCCAAACTTGGCAATTTGTTGGAAGTCTCATCCAGAGTGGGGATGCACAGAGTAAGGTAATTATTTATTTATTTTTTTACTCAGTCTGAGCCTGGCACTAAAACAAAATTGAAAAATCATTCCAAACGGGAATTTTTAACTATCAAGGACACAAATTAATTATAATTGAAGGTGTTAATAAATAAGGCGTTGTAAGACGGTGTATCAACAGCAGTGAAATTGAACGGTTTTTGTTTTTCTACAGCCTTTCAAACTTTTATCTTATCTCAATCGCATGATATATGTGAACACTGTAAAACACAAATCACCTCATTTGCACTTCCAAAAACCTTCAGTTTCAGACCGACACAAAGTTAGGCCGTGCCGACCAATCAAATTTTCCGCTCACTCCTGAGGGTGGAGTAACAGGAAAATCCAGAGAAAATGGCAGTGCCTGACGATGCAATCGCAGAGCTACCTTCATCAAATAGCTATTTGTTTAGTACCCCCCCAAATTGTAAGTTTCTCTGAAGAGTTGGCAGAGAAGGTTCAGCTCTGGACTGTTGTGTTTGACCAATTGGCTTCATATGGTTGCCATGCACTACATTCTCAAAGTAATTCAATCCCACTTTTCATTTCGCCTACCGGTAGGCAGTTCACCACCTTTCTGTCCCCTGACAGAGCTCTTATTCAGCTTATTCAGCTGACCCATTCCCTTTACTGTCTTTACATTACCATCCTATTAACAAAGCAGTTTTTTTTTAATTTTTATTGTGCATTTATCAGATTACAGCAATGTACTCATCCACAATAAAACACCCAGTAAAGCATTTAAATTGTTACTAACAGGAACAAGGCATTGATGATTGACGAAGAACTCAACCTCATCTCTCCGTTGGCATCTTCAGCAATGTGGCCTCAACGTGGAAAGCAGTCCCGGACGAGCATGAACAACAGGATGACCTTGAGAAACCGGACTCTCTGGCCACGCCCGGTCACTCGCAGGAAGCTTGGTCCCACCAAGAAAGCACCTGCGGGATCTGGAAGTTAGAGCTTCCAACTGCTGGAACTTTGCTTTAACAGAGCTAGAGAATGCTTGACACCTGCAGGATCTGGAAGTTAGAGCTTCCAACTGCTGGAACTTTGCTTTAACAGAGCGAGAGAATGCTTGATGGATGTTGCTCTGCAAGATTTTACTCGTTTAAACTAAAGCTCAACCGAGCAAGAGATCAATGTCAAAGGTGATGTTATTTCCACAAAGCAGGCAAATGCAAGGACAGTAAGTATGCCTTTGGGTCTTCATCAGCAAATCCTGTGTATTTTTAAAAGTATAACATCTACAACAAAAAGCTCACCCTCACTTTTTCAAGCTTTCCTCAACTTGGTACATATTGGTAATGTCAATAATCTTAGCTTTGGTTAAAAAAGTATTTTAAATGTTAATTTAATAAAGGTTGTTTTGTTTTCAAAACTGTTTTATTTTGCTTCACCCAACCAATGTATATTTTCATATTGTAAGACCCATGGCTGCACCCTCCCTTTCTTACCAGCACAGACAGGTCCTATTTCGGCCCAGCCAGCACAGAAAAGTGCATGCCGTGCTTGATCAGGCGCTTGATCAGACTGGTCCCACCAAAAGCAATACCGGGTGTATACACCCCACCTCTGCATACAACCAAACCACCACACACGGTCAGAAGCCTCCCCTTAGCCCACCACCTTCCTTGTGAAAATGTGGTTAAGTAAACCCAACAGCAATTGCAAGTCTCTGAATTTGCCTATATTGCATCCCTCAAGAAATGTGTTTAATCGCAAAACTGACCTAAAACTTTAAAAAACCCCAGTTTGCTGTGAATGTTCGCTTTCCATCAACCATTCTTTTTTTTCCAACTTCAGTGCCAACTCACTCCTCTCACCCCTCACTCTCAAAGCAACCATCCAACTCTTCTCCCTCCAAGCCTCTCTCAAAAACTCCCTCCATTTATCCCCCTCATTCATCCTTCCCAAAGTTGCCCCCACTCCCATCCACAAAGCTGCCTCCTACTGCCCTCACCTCCATCTCTTCACTCAACCTCCTCAAATCCTCAACTGCGTTCTTGTCCCCCTTGTCCCCCCCTCTCCCCCAGCACCACAGAGCCTTTTCTCCTCCTCATTCGGCCCCCCTCCCCTAGCTATTCTGCAATCCTCCACACTCTTTCAACAACACTCCTTACCTCCCCCTTGTCCTACCTTCCCCCTCCCCCACCCCTGCACCCAAAGCCTCCTCCCCTACCTCTTCATTAAAAGTATGGACCTCAAATATCCGAGGCCTTCACTCAAACCTTTCAGATCTTTCCACAGAGGTTGCCACTGATAAACCAGCCATAATCTGCCCAACAGAAACTTTCCTCCCCCAAGACGTGTCTGACTCCCAAGTATCTCTCCCTGGTTACTCCCTCCAGTTTGACAGACCTGAGCCTTGCCCTGGTAGAGGAGTTGCTCTCTTCATCAAACTTGATTCCTCACTCTCCATGCACTACCCTCACTCACCAACACCCCCAGGAATACCCTGGCTACAGTTTCCCCTCCACTCCCACCTCATGCTTATGTGTACTGAACCGTCCACCTAACAGAGATGACTCCATCTACACCTCACTATCTGAAAACATGGACCAACTTCTATCTTCTCATCCAAACTCTCTTCCTCATATGTGGCAACTTCAATTGTCATCATGCCAGATGGCTCGGTGTGGGTACCTCTCTCACCTGTCATGGCACTTCAGCAAAAGCTTTATGCAGCTCATTGGGACTGACTCAATCGGTCAACTTCCCTACCCGGATCTCAACCAATGGTACTCCATCTCTTCTGGATCTGATTTTGACAAATTTCCCTGACAATATCTGCTGCTCTTCCTCCGATCCAATCAGTTCTTCTGACCACGTCCTTGTCAAAGTGGACATCTCTCTGGCTATTATCAGAAAACCACCTCACCGCCGTAGAGTCTGGCATTTCACTCAAGCTGACTGGCAGGGTCTCCAAGCAGCCATCAAACTTATAGACTGGTGTCCCTATCGCTACTTTCTCCAACATCAAGTCATCCTGGGAATTCTTTCAAAGAAACTTGCTCTCCCTCATGCAAAGATTTATCCCCTCTCGTCTTCAGTTGTCCTACCCTTGGTTCACTGAAGCTTGTGGTGAGGCAGTTGACCTGAAACAACTTGCCTTTGCCTCATGGAAAGCAAACCCAACTGAGGGTAATCTCAGTTCCTTCCATAAAGCTCAGATCAAGTGTATATCTACCCTCAGGAGAGCCAGAAAACATCTTTCGCATCTCAAGTCTGAACTCTCAAACCTCTCTCCCACCTCAAAATCCTGGTGGCATCTAATCAAATCTGTTTTTGGTGTATGTTCCCCCTCCATCCCCTCCCTTACCTCAAATGGCAGCACTGCTGATACCGCACATGAAAAAGCTGAATGCCTAAACTCGGTGTTTGCAGCTAAATCTTGTGTCCAAAACACATCACTTTCTCTACCCACCTTACACAGTCGCACCCAACTGTCCCTGGACTCTGTGTCCTTTTCTCCTGACAAGGTGGAGAGCTTGCTGTCAAACCTTGACTCAGATTCTGCAACCGGTCCAGACGGCATCAGCCAACGTGTCCTCAAAGCCTGCTCTTCTGCTCTTGCTCACCCTCTCTCTGTTCTATTCACCCTCTCATTTGCTCAAGGCCATCTGCCATCTGCTTGGAAATCAGCAAACATCACTGCGCTGTGCAAAAACAGATCCCTGCAACTACAGACCAATCAGCCTTCTGCCAATCATCAGCAAGCTTACGGAATCAATCATCGCTTGACATTAAATCCTTCCTCTTCGCCAATGGCTTGATTTCTGATCATCAATTTGGTTTCAGACCAGGTCACTCTACCCTGGATATGTTGCTTCTGCTCTCCCAACAATGGATGGAAGCCCTCAATGCCAGACAGGAAATCCAAGCTGTATCCCTGGACATATCACGTGCTTTTGACAGTCTGGCACCCTGCCCACCAAACTCATGGTATCCAAGGCCATCTCCACTCATGGCTCGCAGACTTCCTCTCCTGTCGCAGTCACCGTGTGGCCCAAAATGGAGTTCTTTCATCCCCTCTTCCTGTCCAGGCTGGAGTTCCTTAAGGTAGCGTTCTGGGCCCTGTTCTTTTTCTGGTTTTCATCAATGATCTCTCCGACTCTCTGGAAAATCCTCTATATCTGTTTGCTGATGACTCCACCCTCTGCCGTACCATCGGTCGTCCCTCAGACGGGCAAGCAACAGCTTCTTCGCTCACTGCTGATCTGGATAAAAATCACAAACTGGTCCAACACGTGGAACATGTCTTTCAATCCGGACAAATCTCACCATGTCTCTTCGAAAGGACCGTTTAGAACCCCCCCCCCCCCCATCCACTTTCTCAACGATCCTCTGGAAGAAGTCCTTTCTTTCAAGCTTCTGGGTCTCACTTATCTGCCATGACCTTTCGTGGGAAAGCCACATTTCAAACCTCGCCTCCAAAGCCAGTCGCCGACTGGGAATCCTCCATTGTGCAAAGTCCTTCCTCGGCCCTCCTGAGCTCCTGACCACACACAAAGCTTTTGTCCGCAGCCTGATGGAGTACTGCTCTCCCCTCTGGGCTGGTGCTCCTGCCTCCCACCTTTCTCGGCTTCATGCTGTAGAAACCAAGGCATTTCGGATCATTGGCATCTCCCGCAATGAGGCTGAGTCTGGGCCTCTCACTCAATCACCGCAGGTTGGTCGGTGGTCTTTGTCTTCTACCGTCTCCTCTCCAGCCTCACCCCCCCTGCTCTCTCTGCGATTTGTCCCCACCACATTTCCGCAGGGCGCTCAAGATCTGCCAACAACCCACTTCTGGTAAAACTACCAAAATCACGAATCACTGCTCACCTTCACTCTTTCATTCCTCTTTTTTTCCCGCCTTTGGAATAAACTCCCTCACTCTATTCATTCCCATTCTTTCCTCCACGCCTTCAAAACAGCTGTTCACCTCCACCTCTTATCATCCTCCATCTTTTCTACCCCCGATAATCCACCCAAGCCCACCTCCTTCAAATTTCCTGCTTTCGTTCCTGAAAGTCCCTGTAATGTCCATCTTCTATTCCCCATGTTCCCTGTCCCATCCCTCTCCCTTCCACAGATCTCCTAATGTCTCTGTTCCCCACTGTTTTGTCCTTCCCACTCCCTCCCCTTCCCCTCCTGTCTCATGCCCCCCTTGATGTGTGTTAGCTTTCATACAAGCCTCAACAAGGTATATAAAAAAGTCTTACTTTGGGGGGAGAGCACTCCGTTCTTGCAGCAGGGTGAGACCAGATTGCACCATAAGGATGGATGTTGCCACGTAACCAGGATCTGCACACAGTTCATTGCATCAGTTGCTCATTTACATTTTAATCAAAGATAGAAATAAGGTGTGCAGACATTTTTTTTGATAAATGGCATTCAATTGGGTAGATTCCAGCAACTCAGTTGGAGAAAAGCAGCAACAAAATCAATCAAGTTGCCAAACTGAAGTGTAAGTGACCAGGCAAACAAACACCACAAGCAAGTATCTGGTGATTGACAGACAGACGGGGCAGGGGTTAAGGTAAATGTTCATGGATAGGTACAAGAGTTTGGTTCTGGTTACTTCCAGTTCTGGGTTTGGAGCGTTGGCAGGTCTCCTTCAGGGCTCTCTGCTGTCGATCTCAAAGTTAAGTTTCCAGTTGTTATCTCCCGTTTTAACTGTTTATTCTCTTACCTGCATGTTACTGTGTGTTTCTAGTTCGTTTTTGTTTCAAAAATCGTGCTATTTTGTGAGTTTTCGTCGACCTTGTCTTACCGAGTGCTTGAGGCCTATCCATCGCCCCCCTCGGTGTACGATCGTGTTTATTTGTATTTTCTCCCCATTACCTTCAATTTATATCTTCCCCACTTTCCCAACATCCCCTATCCCTCCCAACTAAACAGTCTATTGCTTGTCTTAAATCAAAAAAAAAAACACGACCTTTCTCCTTGCACACTCACAAGTCTCGATTCTTCTTCTTCTTCATCCTCCTCCTTCCTCCTGCCGGCAAGCCATCTTTATTCTGCTGAGCTGACCCTCTCACCATTACCTTCACGATTTCTTCCAATCTACAACCTTCCATTCCCAAATCTTTCCTGTTCTTCAAAAATACATCAAAAAATAATAATCTTCCTTGTTTCCTTTTGATCTCTACACCTCCTGTAACCATGTGTCTCTCTCTTCCTGGTACTTTTCATCGACCCAGCAGCTTCACACTGCGTTTACCGTCCAAATTCACCACACACTTCCACGATTTTACTTCAACCTTCCCTTTTCCAAATGTTGCGCAATCCTTATTTAAAATAAATAATTTCACTTTTGACGATACACCTCCCAGAGCCAAGTGCTTCTCACATAACCACGTGATTTGTTTAGACCCCCTGCGTTTATCGATCCAATTTCACCATTCACCCCATGATTTTTTCTACAACACTTACATGACCTAATCTGATGAAACTCTCAAACAATAATAATAATTAGAACTTCCACTTTATAACTGCTGGCAGTGATGCCTGAGTACCCAAACGTGAGACTTTGTCGATGATAGTTGCAAAGTTTCACTTCGATAGGATAAGTGGTTCCAGAGAAAACATTTAATCGTGATACAAATACAGCCCTGCTTCGATACAACGCGGGACTGATGAGTTATGAACTGGGTAGCACAGTGTTCAATCTATTTATTACGTATGCAGTTAGCCCTTTTTCCTGGGGACATTGTCTGTATCAATTGAATTGCTATTCCTGTACCATCAAATGCATGCAGGTGCAGCCAAGTGAGCCTTCTGGAAAAAAAAAAATCTAAAAGTTCTCAAATTCAAATTAATAAATAATTCTGGCTTCCAAACCGTGTGGCCGATCAGGTTGGAATTTTAAAACTGTTTCATATGTGGGCTGGATAATAATTTTGAAGTTTCACATATATTGACACAGCGGTTCCAGAGTAAATATTAATTAATATTTCCCCTTCAATCAAACATGGCTGCCAAACCGTGGGCCCGAGAGAGCTGAAATTTCAAACCTTCATTCCACATGACTTTTCCATCATAACTCTTTCACATTTATTAATGCAGTAGTTCCAGAGTGAACATTAATTAATATTTTTCCTTCAATCCACTATGGCTGCCAAACGATATGTCGTACATCAAAAGGGGGCGAGAACTTTATTCGTCATGGAGAGTCGGTCATACCTGCGGAGTTTAGCCTCGATCTGTTCATCCGTTTCAGAGAAGAAGACTTTTAAAGTTATTAATTTTTCTCTCCAATATGGCTGCTATACCATGTGACCTATTACAACATAAATTTAAATTCTTCCTCTAATGGGGTAGTGGATCATGCTTGTGAAGTTTCATGTTGATCGAACAAGGTACGTTTTTCTATCCAAGATGGAGGCCAAAGCATGTGACTTGTGACAATTTTTACCATGTATGTAGACATTGTTGTGTATGATAGTTGCCAAGTTTCACTTCGATAGGATATGTTGTTCCAGAGAAAACATTATTCGGGTACCCAGTCTAATGGACTGAGTAACCTATTGTTTTTATTCTGTTTATTTCTTATTTATTCTTTTTCCGCCGGCAATTTTCGGGTTCTTTCGCTTTAAAAATCATTTTCTCAGGAACGGTAAGTCCGATCGACATGAAATTTTCATAGTATGTATCTTTTTTGACAGCATACTGAATTGATAATTATGACGTCATCGGTCACGTGGTATGTGCGCCATCTTGAAAAACCGATAAAATTTGGAACTCTGAAGCAAAAAAAATTTCCATTGCACGGTTTCAGATACACACATTTTAATGAGCTCCCCATGGGGAATACGGGTGATTTTTCGTGGTCATCGGTGAAGCGGTATGCCGGTGAAAATTCGTCAAGTAGAACGCTGCATGGGAAAAATCTGAAATTTCTTGAGCATCATCTACACAACAAATCACCATAGCAAAAATTTATTATGATGTCATAGGTGACTTGGTTTGGCAGCCATCTTGTTTTGAATTTTTTTTAAAAACATCTCCAGAATGGCTGAACAGATTGAGGCGAAACTTTACACACACATTCCCCATGACGTCCTTTTACAAGTTTGTTAATTTCTAATTGATAGGTCACATGGTTTGGTGGCCACTTTGAATTTACCCTAAAACATCTTCTCCAGAACGGCTGGTCAGATCAAGGGGAAACTTCACATACATATTAAACACACGTAGGGAATATAAGTTTGTTAATGAATAATTGATGGGTCACATGGTTTGGCAGCCATGTTGGATTTAAGAAAAATATTAAATAATGTTTTCTCTGGAACCACATAACCTATCGAAGTGAAACTTGGCAATTGTAATCTTCCCCCAAGCCTGCATAGGTAACAATTATGATTTCACACATCACATGGTTTGGCGGCCATCTTGGATAGAAAAATGCACCTTATCCGATCAACACGAAACTTCACGATTGGAAGCAGAATATAAATTTATGATGTCATAGGTAACATGGTTCATCAGCCATCTTGGATTGAAAATTAATAAATTTTAAAAAATCTCCAGAACTGCTGGACAGATTGAGGCAAAAATTCACACATTCCTCATGACATCCTTTCACAAGTTTGTTAATTTCTTATTGATAGGTCACATGGTTCAGCGGCCATATTGAATTTACCCGATAACCTTCTCCAGAACGGTTGGTCAGATCAAAGGGAAATTTCAGACATATTGCACAGGAGCAGTGAATATAAGGTTGTTAATGAGGTTGAATATAAGGTTGTGAATATATATATAATATATATATATAGTATAGTGAATATAAGGTTGTGAATATATATATATAATATATATATATATAGTATAGTGAATATAAGGTTGAAACTTGGCAACTATCAAACAACAATGTCTACATATATGGTAAAAATTATGATGTCACAAGTCACATGCTTTGGCCTCCATCTTGGATAGAAAATTGTACCTTGGCTGATCAACATGAAACTTAACAAGCATGATCCACTACCCCATTAGAGGAAGAATTTAAATTTATGTTGTAATAGGTCACATGGTATGGCAGCCATATTGGATTGAAAAGTCTTATATGAAACGGCTGAACAGATCGAGGCGAAACTCCACGGGTATGACCGACTCTCCATGACGAATAACCCCCCCCACTTTTTTGATGCACTACATCATTTGGCAGCCATTGTGGATTGAAGGAAAAATATTAATTAATGTTTACTCTGGAACTACTGCATCAATAAATATGAAACAGAGTTATGATGGAACAGTCATGTGGAATGAAGGTTTGAAATTTCAACTCGATTGGGCCCAGGGTTTGGCAGCCATGTTGGATTGAAGGGGAAATATTAATTAATGTTTACTCTGGAACCGCTGTGTCAATATATGTGAAACTTCAAAATTATTATCTGGCCCACATGTGAAACAGTTTTAAAATTTCAACCCGATCGGCCACACTGTTTGGCAAGCAGAATTATTTATTAATTTGAAAACTTTGATTTTTTTTTCCAGAAGGCTCACTTGGCTGCACCTGCATGCGTTTGATGGTACAGGAACAGCAATTCAATTGATACCGATGATGTCCCCAGGAAAAAAGGGCTAACTGTATACGTAATAAATAGATTTAACACTACCTGGTTTGTAACTCGTCAGTCCCACGCTGTATTTGTATCACTATTAAATAATGTTTTCTCTGGAACCAGTTATCCTATTGAAGCGAAACTTTGCAACTATCATCGACAAAGTCTCACGTTTTATCAAAGGCGGACGTCTGGGTACCCGGTCGGTCATTACTGCCAGCAGTTATAAAGTGGCAGTTCGAGTTTAATATAATTCTTGAATCCAACATGGCTTCCAAACCATGTGAGCTATCAATTAGAAATTAACAAACTTGTGAAAGGATGTCATGAGGAATGTGTGAATTTTTGCCTCAATCTGTCCAGCTAACAGTTTTTCTCTGAAAAGTCTCTCTGAAAGCACCATTTCGAAACCCCCCCCCCATCCACTTTCTCAGCAATCCTCTGGAAGAAGTCCTTTCTTTCAAGCTTCTGGGTCTCACAATCTGCCATGACCTTTCCTGGGAAAGCCACATTTCAAACCTCGCCTCCAAAGCCAGTCGCTGACTGGGAATCCTCCGTCGTGCAATGTTCTTCCTCGGCCCACCTGAGCTCCTGACCACTTACAAAGCTTTCTTCCGCAGCCTGATGGAGTACTGCTCTCCCCTCTGGGCTGGTGCTCCTGCCTCTCACCTTTCTCGGCTTCACGCTGTGGAAACCAAGGCATTTCGGATCTCCCGCAATGAGGCTGAGTCTGGTCCTCACTCAATCACCGCAGGTTGGTCGGTGGTCTTTGTCTTCTACATCTCCTCTCCAGCCTCGCTCTCTCTGCGATTTGTCCCCACCACATTTCCGCAGAGCGCTCAAGGTCCGCCAACAACCCCCTTCTGGTAAAACTACCAAAATCACGAATCACTGCTCACCTTCACTCTTTCATTCCTTTTTTTTTTTCCCCGCTTTTGGAACAAACTCCCACTCTTCAATTCCATTCTTCCTTCCAGGTCTTCAAAACAGTTGTTCACCACCACCTATCACCCCCCATCCAAAACCAAGATCTTTTCTACCCCCGATAATCCATCCAAGCCCACTTCCTTCAAATTCCCTGCTTTCCTTCCTGAAAGTCCCTGTAATGTCCATCTTGTATTCCCCATGTTCCCCACCCCATCCCTTTCCCAGATCTCCTCATGCTTGGTTTTTTTAAACCCGGGGGCGCGACCCCAAGTGGGGTCGCAGAGCAAATTTCGTGGGGTCACGGGCGTCCGCTTGCAGCGAAAAAAGTCTATTTTCGATCGGTGTTCGCTTTTACGGGATGCAATATAAACGGTTGGTTCAAAGTATGGGAACCGGCGCAACATGATGCTTGGAATGGGATCCAGCCTATGCGCGGGATCGCTGAAGGGCGGTTCATTTTAGCGGGAAATTAGTGGTTTGATCCACGGCCTCTCAGACTCAGACTATCATTAACGTCTATTCACGTCTCCACGTACAACTCGAGACCTTATTTGTGATGGCAGCACTGGCCACCAGCAAATCTCGAGAACGTTCTTACCAGGATAAATTTCTGGACCTTGGATTTTACTACGTGGTGGATAAAAGTGGGGCACAGAGGCCTCAGTGTGTGATTTATTTCGAAGTGCTTTCTCCGGAGTCTATGAAACAAAATAAGTTGCAGAGGCATTTGACTACAAAACATGTGCCTTATCAGGATAAGGAGAGAGCGTTCTTTGAGAGGAAACTTCTTGCACTCAAGAATACGCGTCTTGACAGAGAGGGTACATGCCATCAGACCAATTATCAGGCATTAGAGGCCTCGTATCGAGTGTCGCTCCATGTTGCCAAGACTAAAAAGCCTCACTCCATTGCGGAAGTACTCATGCTGCCATGTGCAAAGGACATGGTATCTCTGATGGTTGGGGAGGAAGCGGTGAAGAAACTGGCAGTTATACCCCTCTCTGACAACACCATCCAACACAGAATTGAAGATATGAGTCTGGACGTAACGGCTCAGGTCGTACAGAAGATCAAGGAATCGCCGTGGCACACCATACAGTTGGACGAGTCCACTGATATCGCATCGTACGCGAAACTCGTCTTGGTCCGCTTCATCAAGGCTCATAACTTTGTCGATGAGCCTCTGCTCATCCAACCATTGGAGGCCACCACTAAAGGCAAGGACATTTTTGGGAAAGTAGAGCAGTTTTATCGTGACCACGATCTGGACTTCGGAAAGTTGCTCGGTTCTACAACAGACGGCACGCCAGAAATGTTAGGAGTGCGTTCTGGATTCAAGGCTAAATTCCTTGAGGTGGCTCCTCAGACCTCCATGGTACACTGCATGATTCACCGAGAAGCGCTCGCCTCTCATACTTTGCGAGAAACCTTGCAGAGCGTGCTCTCAGAAGTCGTAAAAATGGTGAATCACATCAAATCGAGTGCCCTCAACACTAGGTTATTCAGGCTATTCTGCCAGGAGATGGACGCCGACCATAAGAATTTACTATTGTTCACTCGTCAGATGGTTATCTCGAGGAAACCTTCTTCTGCGCATTTACGAGCTCAAAGATGAACTGAAGGAGTTCCTACGCACAAGGGAAAAACGGCATGGGTAGCGTTGCTCGAGTCAGACTCTTGGCTGTCAGAACTGTGCTATCTCGTTGGCATCTTTGAACGTCTCAATGTCCTCAACCGCTCCCTCCAAGGCAAAGACACCAACCTCATGATTTTTCATGACAAAATGAGCGGATTTCTGGCGACTAAAATTACTGGCAGACAAAGCAGCTGTTTAAGTGCTTCAGCCTTTTCCCCCATCTGGTGGAGCATCTAACGACCTGCTCATACGATGATACTGAGCTCGGCAGTATTTCTGGGGAGATAGCATGTCACCTTCGGTCGCTCATTGAACAGTTCCAGCACTATTTCCTTGAGCTGAATGTGCAGTCCTTTTCTGTGGTTCGGGACCCTTTCACAATTCCACTGGACTCAATTGCTGATGAAAATGATACAGCACAGGGAGAGCTTGTACAGCTCCAGCAGGATTCAGGAGCGCAGGGTCTTGCGCGGACTAATTCGTTGTCGACATTCTGGTGCAAAATGCTGCCGTCGTACCCGACCCTGTCACGGCACGCCGTTAAGGTTCTCATGCCATATCCTTCATCATACTTTTGTGAGCAGTCGTTCTCCACCATGGTGGTGATTAAAACAAAATACAGAAATCGCCTAGAAATGGAGCATGATATGATCCTGGCATTGTCATCTACTTCTCCACGAATTGAGAAATTGGTTTCTGAAAAATAGGCTCATCCTTCTCACTGATATATCTAAATGTCATTCGGACTAAACTTCTGAAACATTCAACTGTACTATTTGGATACTGTTGGCTATTCTCTGTTTACTCGTCTATGAAAACATGACGATGGTGAATAAAGTAAACAGTAAATGTTCTTGTTATATGAAATCTTATCTTATATATTATGAATTGGGTTTTGAATCTTTTGGGTCGCACGATATAGAGAGGTTCTGAAATTGGGTCGCCACTAAAAAAAGTTTGAAAACCACTGTCCTAATGTCTCTGTTCCCCACTGTTTTGTCATTCCCACTCCCACCCCTCTTGTCTCATGCCCCCTTGCTGTGTGTTTGCTCTCACATGAGCCTCGACAAGGTATACAAAAAGAGGTACTACGTTAACCTTGTTATACATAGAGCACGATCCAAACTAATGCAGGTTCGAACTTGCTTACCTGGTCCTCGTACTTGAGTTGTAATCTTCTGCTCTGGCTTGTCCTGTTTCATGTCTTGTGTTTGGCTGAAACCTTCCCCAAAGAAAGTCATGCTGAAAGAAGTTCCTTGCATCTGTAATGAAATTCTCATGAATGTTGTCCCAAAGCTGTTTTGACAAGGATTTCATTGCACATAACAAGCAATGAACTGGATTACACACAACACTGCTGTGCCACTGACATTTAGAATTACCTCCTTTAACAAAGGAAAGAGAACGGCAACAAATCAACGAGCATCATATACAGACCAGGCAGGCAGATTATCTCATTCTCAAGGTCATTATTTATCCAGCTGGGTTTCTAACAATCTCATGGACATGAAAGTTGTCCCAAAACTTGTAATGAGTTTAGAATTCAAATTGAGTTCTTATCAGTACAGAGGAAGTGTGTGTGTATATATATATATATATATATATGTGTATGTACGTGTGTATATGTGTGTGTGTGTGTGTGTGTGTGTGTGTGTGTGTGTGTGTGTGTGTGTGTGTGTATGTGTGTGTATGTGTGTGTATGTGTGTGTATGTGTGTGTATGTGTGTGTATGTGTGTGTATGTGTGTGTATGTGTGTGTATGTGTGTGTATGTGTGTGTATGTGTGTGTATGTGTGTATGTGTGTATGTGTGTATGTACAAAAATATGGATGGCCCTTCCAACCCAATAAATAAATCATGGCGTTTAACACCATGAGCACATGCGTACTGCTTGGCTTCCTGCCAAGACAGCTTCAGCAGCATACACTCAAGCATTTTAAATCCTTGATCTTTATCAGGTCGGAAGGGGCTCGTTTTGGTTTATTATCAAGGCTAACCTCTACCCCATTAAGCCAACACCAGGCTTTTGTCCTTTTTAACAGGGGCTTAACGTTTCTACCTGCTCTAACTTTTGACGATAACACAACATTGGACAAGTACAGACAACAGTTTAGTCGATGCCCTCCATTTATGTTTCATACCTGCTTTTCTGTGGGCCCTTCATGTGAGAATATACCGAAAGAGAAGAGCTTGGGGTACTGCAAAAACATCACGCAGTAAATATCAATGACCAATCACCATAACAGGGACAAACGAGAAGGGTATTTTACAGTCGATATTGACCATCCACCTTAGTGATAAAATAAATAAAAAATAAACTCAAGTCAACAGGCTACAATGCTGAGTTAAGTGGGGATGATTTGTGTTGTCTGTTTAGTAACAAACTAAATGTACGTGTCAATATTAGCACAAATCATTTAAATGGTCTTCACAAGAGAACATTGCCAGAGGGCATCAGTTGCTCTTATTATAGCACAAAATAACAAATCAGTTGAAACATTTTTATCAAAAACTGCAACTTCACTGATAACCTATCATATACGAAGATAAATTAAACAGGCTGAAAAACAAAACAAAACAATGAGAAAGGGAAACAAGTGTCGGAGTTCCAGATCTAGGATGACTGACAATTGCCAATGAATGTGACGTGATTGATGGAGAAAAATAAATAATTCATCAAGTAGTTGAAACCGATTAAGAATATTCACACAAACCGGTAATGGTGGCACATTTTGCTCGAAGTGTTTTTTTGCAAGAACAACAAAAAATTCAAGACTTCCTCACCTTTTCCAAGAGTTTTCGCCCAAAGCTAAACCTAGCCATGAGGCCAAATATGATCCCCATGAGGATGGCAAGAAGCAGATAACCAACACTCCCGATAGTGGCGTATGCTGTGTACTGCAACTGTAACAAGAATGAAGTTCGAGGAAAAAAATTAAGAAATAGCAATCTGAATTCCAGAGTTTCTAAGAATGAAATGAAACGTACATGCACAATATTTGGTATCCAGCTCCGGTAGTGTCCAAAATGCTTCATAAAATGACGTCGACCTCGGGTTTGATCAACGGCCTTCACTCACGGCCACCTTCATTGTCGTCGGGGTTTACTTGTTTTCTGTTCTCACCTGAACAGACGGCTTGTGATGCAAGGAACCCGGATCCAAGGCCCACATACTGTGTGCATCTCCATCGTATTCATCCCCTCGTAGTTTAATGAGTCTATCATGCATGTCATTTATGTCCAAGCTCCTCCATGAGCCTGAGATCAATCGTACTAAAATAAAATACACCATTTTGTGTGCCTGCCTGTCTGGCCGCGATACAGTCAGTCGTTATGTAAACAATCTCAACCAAGCTTGACAGGAGGACTGAAGGTCACAGGGAAGATGTAGCGACTTCATTTGCCACCCTCCCCATGGGAATTTTCTGCCTTGGGGGAAATCTGTGTTGAGGTGTAAAGATAGCTCATCGTGCCATTTTTCCAAGGCCGCTTCCAAAAACAAAAGTCATAACACGAACAAAAATATTTCTCAGAAGTGAATTCTTGCAGAATTTTTTCTGTAAGGCTCACTTGGCTGCACCTGGTTGGGTTTAAGGATAGTGGAGTATTGGCTGGAACCCGAATCCTATCCAGGTTCCTCCTGATGACTCCATCTTTTATATTTAATTCTTCAGGTTCCTTCTTGGTCTTCTGTTTGATAATATTAATGTTATTATAAAACAATAATATCCCCTCTCCCCAAGGGGGCTTTTTTTTTCCCTCCTTGAACAAACGCCGTGTTGACATGTATAAATAAATAGCTTATCGTGGGGCACCCACGATTCCTCCTGTTGTAGAATAAAATGATAACCACTGGAGCTCCAAGTCCTGTCAAAAGGCATTTTACAACTTTGAAATTTTTGTTCCAAGTAAATCGATCATTAGCTTTCCAACATTACCATTTTAATTACTCTAAAACAGCAGGAACCGTTTAGAATAAAGATTGACCGACACTTCTCCTTTTAGTGATCTACTATCAATGTGTGTGTGTCATACTTTTTGTCTATTAAGCATGCCTATTCATTAACAATGCACTGCTGAGACCCTTTTTGAACTTTGAAGACCCCAAAAGTCCATGAGGATCCAAAAGTTCCAAAAAAAGTTTAAGGACCCAAAAGGCACAAAGGTTCCGAATGACCCAAAAAATTTGAGGACCCAAAAGACCCCTAAGAATAGATCCTGTGGACCCTGACGACTATACTACAAAAAAAAAACATGAGAATTCCCATGTTTTTAAACGCACACCATGTTAAAGTATATAATTATAAAGCAACTTAATATGGTCTACCACAGCACGGCATTCCAATTACAAAATATATAACAAAAACAATGATAACATTGCAACAAAGCATATATTAATCTTAATAATATTAACAAGAATAGTAGTATTGTATGGCAATAATAATCACGAACATATAATCCCCATGCTGGCTCCAAGCACACCTGGGCTTTGTGAAAGGTAAGCTGATGCTAAAGCAGTACAGCAGGCAGGTATGTTACAAGGTTACAAAGACCAATGAAAATTTGGTCCATCGGACCAACTCGTAGATTAAAATGTGTAACGCAGTTTGCTAAAATGAATGAATCATAGACAGTAATGTGATACCAATCAAATAGGAAGAGGATAAACTTATTCAGATGGAGAACAAATAAATTCTCGATTACCAAAAGCATTGGGACAGTAATTATAAGGGAAGGTTGAGTTTTCAATCCATGGTGGTTCTCATTTTATTTTCGTGTATCATGGAAAAGCATGGTGATCAGAGGTCGATAAGGTAATGGAGTAGAAGCGTCGGCAACAGTTGGACACTGACAGGAGAGAGAAAGAAATAAAAAGCGGTACTCCACAGGAAAGAGGGTTGAGTTATGGTTGGGGAGGAGGGGGTGTCACGAGACCGTCATGATGTGGAGAAATGTACACGTACAGGTTAAAACAGTTAGTTTTGAATGTACATGTGCTGCCTTTAAAGGTTTGGGAATGATGTCAGTCCACATGCTGAGGCTCAAGTCAGACCTAAAAGGTTTGTTTACCATTAATCAAGTAGCGATTCAAAGTTGTGTGTTAAACACGGCTGAAAACAGTACATTTGGCTAATGAAAGCTCATTCACTCGAAACAAACAAACAAACAAACAAACAAACAAACCACAACACCTCTAAACAATATTTACTTGGTGAAATGATGTTTTTTTGTGAGGGAGGGGGCAGGGGTTTAAGTATTGTCGCACAATATCTACGACCCTCGACACTTCCCTCCAGTGCTTCAAAACACCAGGTCACCACCATCTCGTTATCTTCCATCCCAACCCATACCTCACTACCTTGCCTGCAACACGCAGATTATCATCTTTCACTCTTCCTCTCCTCTTCCCATTAATTCAATTACACACTCTTATCCCTACCGTTCCACTGTCGACACGTGTTACTTTATCCTTCATAACCTTGCTTTTCTCTGAGCAAAGATCATATTTTAAAATAAATACAAATTATCAACATCAAATATCGGACTGTGCTCGCAAACTACTGACCGGGACTCTCTCAAGGTTTTCATGCATGAAGCGTTGCGTGCGTCGAACAACTGATGCATCAGAGCCAGGAAACGGGAAAGCCCAGCGCTCCACATCTTTGCTGTAGAACACCATACCCCTGCAAGCAGCATCCAAACATTTGATGAGAAGCATGAAAAAGGAACTTGGCCCATTTCACCTGCAGAACTACAACTTACTTGCATGGCCATATAAGGAGGCAGGCTAATAAAAATATCAAAGCCACAGGGGGAAGGGTCAAAGTAAATAAAAAAAAATCACAAGGGAGCCTCCCCCCCCCCTTAGGAAAATAAAAAGCAAAGAAGGAAGATGGAAAAAAAATTTTTTTTTGAGGGATGAGGCTACCACAGATTGGCCAACAGTAAAATAAAGAAGTTGGGGGAGGGGGGGGCAAGGGGTTTGATGGGAACATTGCAAACAAATATGGAGCGTTCTCGATGGCAACAAGTACAAACTCGTGGCCTTTAAAGGGCCTTCCAGAATCCAGTGTTTGGTGTGGCTCCAATCATGAATTGCCAAACAAGGGGACCTGACGTTACGCGCTAGCCTCCCAGGGTGATACACCCGGGTTTGAGCCTCGAGCTTTCTGACGGCAAGCCTGTGGGAACACCGACTCGAACTCCGTCTGGCAGGCACTGCAGAGCCAGGAAAGCAACCCATGTGGCAAAAAGAACCCCCCCAAAAAACCCACCATCCGGCCAGCCTTGCACAACAGAACCAGTTCCGCTAAAGACTCTGAAAGGACAGGTGGTGATACCACCCTTGGTGGCTGAGGACAGTCTTACCAGTTTTTAAACAATGGTGGAATAAAAATAAGGGGGTTGGGGGGGGGGGAAAGAGGAGGTTTTCCAAAAATAGTCAGTGACCCACCTAAGGAAACAGACTTGGAGAGGGTGTGTTGAACATTGAGAAGAACTACATCTCTACCTCTATTCACTGTGGAACCTCAAAATTAAGTGCAGTAGTTAAAACATTCTAATATAAATCAACACTAATGATCTTTAGCAATTTTATAAACTTCTTGTTGAATTTCCTCACTTAATGAACCATCCTTGTCATCCACTGTTATGGTTACTTGTCTCTAGTTCTCAAAGAACTCTAATCATCGATTAAAATATACCAACATGAGAACGGTGGGGAAAAACAGAAAATACTTCAACCTCCAGATTCAGAAGGTACAAAACACTCGTCGTGCTGCCCAGTGACACCAGCTTTCACCTTTTTGTCAACTTGCGGCCCACTACTGGCAGGGGCTTGTAACCAAACTTCTTGCGCAATGTGCGCAGGCTGGCTTGGTCTGAAAAGCCATGAATCGCCGATTGCCACGTGCCAAAATGTACTCCAGCTCCCTGGTTGAGAAAGGTACTACTATCAACTCAAGAAAAACAAATGTAGATTCAATCAGAATATCCCGAGACAGATAAATAAAACACGACTAAAAAAAAGCTAAAGAAAGAATGCAAATTTTTTTCCATCACTCCTCGCCATCATGGGCAGGGTTGCTCAAGCTTGTCGTCATGGGACCTCAACCAGCCAGTGCCCATACAAGCCCTAACCTGCCCCCTTCGTAGCTCGTAAGAGGAGTCTGGTTTCTGTAGTGCCTAGGGGGACGATTATTTATTTATCTCCTTGTATGCAAGTTTTCGTGTCCCTCTCATCCCTATTTGTCTCTGTCAACTGCCGGTTTTTGTCTGTCGAGCTGGAGCATCTTGTCCACCTATCTCCCCATATCAATTTCTCATAAAATCCATATTAATTGAAAGAAGAGCCTCACGCCTTTTTGCTTCCTGCGCTCTTGCAACCGCCATAATTTTCAATTGGGTACACGTTGGAGGTGAAAACTCCATCATAGCTCACCACCCCAGCGTGGTGGGTCTTTGATAAGATAGTTTGGCTGTTCGTGGAGACAATAGGTCTCTGGCGTAGAGGCATATCACATTTGTGAGCCTCTGACGCAATAGTATCTCTGTGTCAAGTTTCATCTGGATTGGTAAAATATAAAAGCTGGGCTGGCCAAAACACTTCATTTTGTGATCTATTTTGAACTTCAACTACTGTAAAATTGAAAAAACATCAGACCAATGTCTACCTGCTGTAGTCTGAAGGGCCACGGTAACTTAGCGTTTGCCAATTCGTGTTTGGTCGAAAAATAAACGATTGGTAGGACAAGCATAAATTTAACGTCCAATTTTAAACTTTGACCACCTGTAAAAATCCGAAAATTACGATCATCTGAAAATTTGACACATTCCTATAAGGGAATGTTGGAAAGCACTCTTCATGCAATATCAATTTTAAAACAAGGAAATGGAAAGGCAAAACACATGATGTTTAGTGTTTCACCTTGGATCACTTAATATCGAAACAGGGGCTTATATATAAAAAAAAAACACAAGGATCTGATACTCAAGGTCCCCACCCAAGTTATAGAGATGGTTGTAATGGCAACACAATTCAGCCAATCACAGCTGTGACTGAATGTCATGAAGAATAAATATCTGCAACATGAAA
>NC_140969.1:92403357-92505857 GCF_056783735.1 Eptatretus burgeri
TGGATATCATTGAAGATGTCGATATGAAGTTCCTCAAAATTGTTGTGTGGCATGAGGGACATGTTGACATGTGTCTCCATCCACAAAAAAAACAAAAAAACAATCGCATCCATGCTGGAATTAAATTGCATTAAACCAGACTTTTCCCACCTTTATTTACACATCATAACCCACAACTTCCAAGTGAAAAACAAATTTTACAAATTTCAGAAAATTACTTAAAAATACAAAACTAGAATATCTTGGTTGCACAAGTCTATCCTTCTTCAACCATCTTATGTCCTCATTGAGGTGCCGTTGCCAAGCGTGTGTCGATGCAAATGGTGGTCACAGCAGACACTGAGCTGTTAACAGATTTTTGACTGCACCACTCTCCGAGCCTCTGGAGATATCTCATGCTACATACGTGTTGATATTCTCATGTCAATTTCATGTTTATCAAACACTATATATTGATACGACCAAACAACGTGATGTGTTCGTTTTCACATAGGTGTACATGATACACAGTAACTTTTTTTTCCAGTTACTATATAAAATTGTCGGAACTCAAGAATCCAAAGAAAATCTTCACCTTTTAATGCAATGTGTTTGAGCATCGCACAAGTATACAATGCGTTAATATTATCGAGATCCACTTTGCAAATCCAAATAGTATAATGGTTGCTGATGAAGCCCGAGCAGTTGTTTTGATGAACGTCCAAAACTGATGATTCCATTCGCTATGTCAATTCATTGCCTTTCATGCAAAGAAAATACAAGCTTCTTCATGAGCCTTAGAAATTGAGAATGTTATGAAAAATAAACAAAATAAAACAAATAACTTTTACCTTGGGTTCACCACAGATATCCACATAGTTGGCTCCATTTTCCACACATGCCTTCACAACTGGCTCTCCGTAAAACCTGTACTGTTTGACACAAGATGAACAGGATCAGTCACACCGTTCCACCCCACAAATACTCTCTTCTAAAATGTAGAGATGCATTTCAGCTCCAGTTCATAAAGTACGACATAACCACATCAATTTCCATAGAACGAGTACCTCAGGAACATTTTCTGATCAGTTGCGTGCGTGTGTGTGCGTGTGCATGTATATATATATATATATATATATATATATATATATATATATATATATATATATATATATATATATATATATATATATATATATATATATATATATATATATACATATATATATATACATATACATATATATATACATATATATATACATATATATATACATATATACATATACATATATATATATATATATATATATATATATATATATATATATATATATATATATATATACATATACATATACATATACATATACATATACATATACATATACATATACATATACATATATATATATGTATGACCACCTGTCCTGAAGCTCACCTGGATCAGGAGCAAAAGTCACTCAAATACCCTGCAGACCTTAGACCCTGAATTTTTTTTAATGCCATGAACAAACTTAGGTACATCATGGGTGATGAAGGTTGTGGTCAGGTTTCATAAAAAGTGTGTGTAGTTTCACAGAAGAGAGCAAATAACTATTTGAGGGGGGGGTCAAACCCTCCCCCCTCCACCCCAGTGGAACCTTTAATGGAACGCAGATCATGATGCGATCGATACAATTTGGTCCATCACAGGTGATGAATGTTGCGGTGAAGTTTCATCAAAATAATGTGTGTAGTTACGGAGGAGACAGCAAATACCTATTTTTCGGGGGGGGGGTGATTCCAAACCCCCCCCCCCCCACCCCACCAGGCAGACTTCCTTAATGAGCGCAGATTTTGATGCGGTCAATAAACCTTCGGTAGGCATCAGATATGAGGCTTGTAGCTAAGCTTCATCAAAATCATGTATTTGGTTCAAGCGGTAATGACTCAAGTGTTTACTGACTGATTGACCTTTGGACTCTGCTTGATCGCAGAAGAATATGAACACGAACTCAGTCAGGTGATGGAGCTATGCAGTAATATTAACTTCTGTAAGTGTCAAATTATGAATTCTATTAATTGGGTACCCCAACTTTTTATACATATATATATATATATATATATATATATATATATATATATATATATATATATATATATATATATATATATATATATATATTGGGGCGTATAATGTGATACCGGTCGTCCGTCCGTCCCTCTCTGCACTCTAACTCCCAAAGTTTTCAACTTTCATATTTAGTACATAGGTACAGACTGTGGAGATGGTGTGTCATGACATACGGTCGTCATCTAAAGTGGTTGCCATGGCAACCAGGATGCTGTTTTCCATGTAGTAGCACAATTCTGTATATACCTTCTTGTTCGGGCGTATATTGTGCTCACTTGAGCTCTTGTTTTTAATGTCATGAACAAACTTTGGAACATCACTGGTGGTGAAGATGGTGGTCAAGTTTCATCTGAATTGTATGTGTAGTTTTGGAGAAGAAAGCAAATAGATATTTTGGAGGGCAACCCCCCCCTTTGAGCCAGATCTTTCTCACATCATGAACAAACTTTGGCTTGTCATGGGCGATGAAGGTTGTTGTGAAGTTTGATTAGAATTGTATCGTTTGAGAAGAAAGCAAATACCTCTTTGGGGATGTAACCCACTCTGCCGACCCCCCCCCCCCACCCGGCAAACTCCTTCCGAAGATCTCTTCTATACCGGGAGCCCACAGGGCTTTGCTCAACCGAAGAGGGGAACAATTGCCATCCTCATGGTAAGATGCCAGATGATATTCTCACCTCAGAACTCTGCGTCTGCCGGGACACTGCTGCTGGGTTGACATTCTGTGGTAAATATCCGTATCGCATAATCAGCGCTATCTCAACCTGGCAGTGGAACTGTCCCAAGTAGGTTTCTGATATTATTCGTATAGCTTGTAACACGGTATAAACAATGACAGACGATTTCGCCGCTGGAATACCGGTGACAGACGCTAATTAGATGCTGCGAAAATCACGCAGGCTCAACCGAACAGCGGAACGGCTAAAACCAACGCACAATGCTAATAAGGGGTCCCCTGAGTACAAAAAAAAGAGCACCGACAGACAACTTGGTCGTTGGGCCCCCCAGGACAGACGCTCCCTAATCCGGGACCCTTTGGTTGCGTTAGCTCAACCGAACAGCGGAACGGCAAAAACCAATGCAGAATGGTAGTACCAGGTCCCCCCCCCCCCCCCCCCGAGTACAAAAGGTCCCAAAAGGAGTACTGACAGACAACTTGGTCGCTGGGCCCCCAGGACAGATGCTCCCTAGTGGGGCGTTCCATGTCAAGTGTACACATTTTTCAGTAAAAGTTTTGACACATAGTCTTAGATTTCACTCTTTTTTTTGTGCAAGTGTTTGTATCCATGGTAAAACATTGTCAATTTTCAGACCTGTGGGCCAATCGGGGCCCATGTTGGCCCCCCCCCCCAAATTTGGGCGCCCCCGGTTGACCCACAATCTTCCAGAAGCCATATCACAGGTTGGGGTCCGATTTGGATGATCTTGGTATCAAAATGCTCATACAAGCGAGATCTTTCGAATCGCGTAAGGTAAAATCACTCTGAAACAGTAATTCAAAAAGTTATAGTTTGGGGTGCCCTCTGACCTTGGGCCCCCGCTCCCCAGCCAAACCGATGGTCCCGATTTTTTTTCGTGCGAGAATACCCCCTTCATATACTCCAACACCTCAGCATAAATGAAAATGGGATCACAATGGGTTCAAGTGTGATGATGGTTTTATTGTTCGGGGACTCGGGTGCTGGACACACAATACATAGCACAATATTTGAACACAAGATTTCCAATACACTATATCAGTATATTGTACATACATTTTCCACATGCACATACAGGAACTGGAAGCGATACTAGTACGAGTAAGAGTTTTTCCTAGCAAATTATATAGTCAAGATCTTTTGCCAACCAATGTTTTATTTGACAGCTGTGTTTCTTTTGTACTGATTGTGTCGGTTCTACCTGTAGCAGTTTTTGGTTCTACAGAAATAAGTATATCAGAAATGTCAAAAATGCAGTGATCTTCAATGTCAGGAAAAAATAAACTACTTGCGGGCCCGTTTGGATGAAGAAAATTCACTTTCACTTCATGAGTGTCCTGAAAGGCTTCCATGATGCAGGCAAGCCACCATTTCCATCATAGTGCACTGTGACATAACCTGAGAGTTTCTCGTTAAAAGTTGGTGTAGATTTTGAAATAGCTGACTTGATACGGTGTTCCTCGCTAAGGCTGAATTCGCATACTTGAAGAGCAGTTTCAGAAATAGGGATGAAAGCATGAAGTTTTTGAGTTCCAGCCATGGTTTTGGCCGTTTTTAACCTTTCTTCCAGATTTTGCTCTACCTCGTCATACACCTCTTGGATCCCGTAACCGAACTTCATTTCATTCAAACCATTTTCAGCAAAGGTGAAAAGATCTTTTGGAGAAATAATTTGACTGTCGAAAGGTCGACGCAGGCTCTCACGTGTTGCTTCTCATTTGACTGTACCTCCCACACCTTCTGAAGGGCCCTTGCCATGACTTGTGGCAAAAAAATGCCATTCTGCATCAATACCATCCTCTGATTTGTGACGACATAGGTTTATGAAGGCTTTGCAATTCTTATATTGGCCAGCGCAACTGTCTGAGAAATAGTAAAGTTTCTTTACATTTCCAAAGCTAGATTTCAAGTGTTCAATGAGAATTCTTTGGAAGAGGTGGGCTGAGACAACGTCGTGAGTATTGCATTCTGATATAATCGTGAACGAATTGTGGTTTAATTTCCCATCGTCCAATTTGAAATCGTAAACCCAGGGGAGAATTGTTGCTCGAGAGCAGTTCCAATGGAATCCTTGGGCCGCCTCCTGTACGACAAACGAATAGTTCTCTGAGAAGTCTCCAATAATGACAAATTCTCCTTCACAGATTTTGTCTTTCTTATTTTTCAGATTGGGCCTTGGCAATGAAGTCGTGTCTCACTAATTTCACCGCACGTTCACATAATTGATTAATGAATTCTTCCAAAGGCAGGACCATGGAGCTCAGTTCAGATCTGTCGGTGGATGTCCATCATTTAACCTGAATTTCATCAATATCCTCTAGTTCATAAGCACTCAGTCGCTCGGTTTTGAAGTCTTCAATTGATGGGCACCGTTCACAAGTTCTGAAATAACATGCCGGTTGTGCTGGGTTACAAACTATGCGTGCTATCACATGATGATAGCTCGGAAGTTCGGCTATCTGTGGCATTTTGGAACCAAACATAATGAGTTTCACATTTTGATGCATCGTACATACACATACACTGTGTGTACCGCCTGAACCGGCCAGGACACACTCCGAGGGACGGAGCATGGCGAACTTCACGAATCCAACTTTCAAGCCAGGGTTCTTCTCTTTGAATTTCTGAAACAGTTCCTTGAGATTGTTTAGTACCATGCCCTTTTGAATTTTGTCTTTTCCCTGTTCATTCCTGACCACCACACAGTCCTTTTTCCCCAGCATTATTCGGCTGACTTCATCACTTCGGTAAAATTCGGTTACGGCGGATTTCACTTCGTCAGGCAATATTTTACCCTGTTTGGGATTTGGAGACGATAGCATACCATTTTCTTTCTCGAAATTTTTGGCTTGCACAGCCATTCGTTGGGAGCAACTGAATTCACTCATCATCCCTCTGATGCTCATATTTTCAGTATACGTATTTGCTCTGAACGGCTCGAAACAATGTATTTTTCTTTCAGGCTTTTGATCACCTCTGGCATGCAGTTCATCACATTTTGACGCTGTATTTTGTGTTTTCTCCGCAGTGCTTGGTCCAGCAACTCGTTCTAATTTCTTTCGCACAGAATCTTCCACTTTACTTCACTTTTCAGGAACGTACCCTGGGTTCCTTTCCACCTTTCGTTTGTCGAATGGGCTTTCCCTATCATCGATAACGACTGGTTTAATAGGTCAACTTCTGCTTCTCGTTCAAAAACCTCCTCGTCCTCATCTGTCGAAATAGATTCTGCAATGCCTTCGATAGTACCTTCTGATGATAATTTCGAACTGGTCGAAGATAATTCTTCAATACGCTCTGGTGACAACTGAGAAAGTTTTTTTCTGCACGAACTACAAAGTCTGTAATCTTTTTTCACCTTTGAAGAAAATTTCATCAACATATCATTTGACACATTGCGAAGATAATTTCGTTGTTTCGTTTTATGGCAGCTGAACGGATCGCAACAGTATTTTCGGAACTCCTTTCGATTTTCAGTCGCCATGCTTACTGCAAAATATGCAAAAACTGAGATTTTCCCATTTATAACTTAATTCGATGATGGTTATACAAAAAAAAGGGTACACTTAAAAATCAATAGACACATTAGGCAGAATAATTTTTCGCAAATGATGCAATATATGTCCAGAGATGATGATTGACAATTTCAGACATAAAGTCGCCTGCGAGCAGGTGACGTCATTGGAACGATGACGGCAAACGTCGCCCAATGTCGAATGAAGAATTAGTGATATGTGGACCCCGAACAATACAACCATCATCACACTTGAACCCATTGAGATCCCATTTTCATTTTTGCTGAGGTGTTGGAGTATATGAAGGGGTATTCTCTCACGAAAAAAAATCGGGACCATCGGTTTATCTGGGGAGCGGGGGCCCAAGGTCAAAGGGCACCCCAAACTATAACTTTTTGAATTACTGTTTCGGAGTGATTTTACTTTAAGCTATTCGAAAGATCTCGCTTTTACGAGCATTTTGATACCAAGATCATCCAAATCGGACAACCTGTGATATGGCCACTGGAAGAATGTGGGTCAACTGGGGGAGCCCAAACTTGGGGGGGGGGGAGGGGGGCTAAAATGGGCCCCGATTGGCCCCCAGGTCTGAAAATTGACACATAATGTTTTACCGTGGATACAAACACATGCACAAAAAAAAGTGTGACATCTAAGACTGTCAAAGTTTCGCTGAAAAATGTGTACACTTGACATAGAACGCACCACTTGGGAGCATCTGTCCTGGGGGACCAGCGACCAAGTTGTCTGCCAGTGCTCCTTTTGTACTCAGGGGACCTGGTACTACCATTCTGTGTTGGTTTTAGCCGTTCCGCTGTTCGGTTGAGCTAGCGCAACCAAAGGGAACCCGAACTCGGGAGAGTCTGTCCTGGGGGCACAGCGACCAAGTTGTCTGTCAGTGCTCCTTTTGTACTCAGGGGACCCCTTACGAGCATTCTGCGTTGGTTTTCGCCGTTCCGCTGTTCGGTTGAGCTAGTGTGATTTTCGCGTCACCGGTATTCCAGCGGCGAAATCGTCTGTCATTGTTTATACTGTGTTACAAGCTATACGAATAATATCAGAAACCTACTTGGGACAGTTCCACTGCCAGGTTGAGATAGCGCCGATTATGCGATACGGATATTTACCACAGAATGTCAACCCAGCAGCAGTGTCCCGGCAGACGCAGAGTTCTGAGGTGAGAATATCATCTGGCATCTTACCATGAGGATGGCAATTGTTCCCCTCTTCGGTTGAGATAAGCCCCACGGGCTCCCGGTCTATTCAGACCCCATTTTTATTTTTCAATGCCATCACAGGTGATGAGGGTTGTGGTCAAATTTTATTGAAATTGTATGTGTAATTTTGGAGAAGAAGTTGCAAGTATTTGTGGATGGACGACGTGCCATCTCATAAGTTCCCTGGAACTTCTTTACAGGTGAACTCTCTCTCTAGCGAGTGCAGTCTGTGGCTGCTGGTTGCATCATTGGTTGGGACATGGCTATCCCGCTGATGCAGTGTCCCCCTTACCAGTACACTGGTACTCATTTTGCTGACCTCGGAAGGATGACAGGCTGAGTCAACCTCCTGGTGTATATTAATTCAGCGGCCAACGGGGCTTGAACTCAGCACCCTAGGATCCCAAGCCACCACCCTAACCACTAAGCCAACACCAGGCTTACAGGTGAGCTAAAAACCATCTCTGGGAATATTATTACAAACGAACTACAGTTGGAAGCTGTTCAGGGTTCAGCGACGATCCTGAGGAGAGCCCTCTGCACAAGACTATGAGAACAAAAAAAACAAAACAAACAAAAATAAATAAATAAATAAATAAAACTTCACAGCTTGGTCCATGAATCGTGACCCCCTTACCAAAATGAAGGGGGATACTTTGAGGCCACCCTGGGAGGACTCCATTCCACATTCTGAAACCCGTGTATGTAGATTCGGTGATAATCCATTCGCCTCTGGTGCATATTGTGAAGACCCTCCAATCCTGGCCAAGAAAAGTTCTCGAATGGTCGGTTTATTCAGAAGGTAGCACACGCATGCGGAATGTGGTCCGGAGTCCCGCCGCTGTTGGTCAGGTCGTTGCGCCACATTCCGCATGCGTGTGCTACCTTCTGAATAAACCGAGCATTCGAGAACTTCTCTTGGACTCTCAATTCTTGGCCAGGATTGGAGGGTCTTCACACATATTTCTCTGCAAACATCACGTTTGTATGCGATGTGTACGACACACATAACCCTAACTCGTATATCTCTTTCCATTCCAACTGCTGCTACGTGGGTTGCTAGGGAGCTAACACTGCAACCACCAGCCAGAGCAGTGCAGTAAAGGCCTTCTGCAATTCCATTGGTCGACCTAATCTGTGAATCTATCAACTTTGATCTCCACCAATGGCAGGTCCTCCTTCCTGGCCCAAGTGATGACCAATATCAATTTCAACATCTCCTCCTCCACCCTGCTTGGCTTCTCTGACCGACTATTTGCAAAAGTACACATCTGTAGAACAGAATCTGGTTAGTCACTCACACGAACGCAGGAACTGCAAACTGCCCTCTTGCAAAAGGATTAGTCTTTCATCCTCGATGTTTTGCAAAAAATTATTTACTCTGAACCTCCTTCCTCAGTCTATTCAATCCCACTTTGCCTTCCAGTCCATCGAGTTGGCAGCACACAATCATCTGAGGTCATCATCCTCCATACTCACCCATGATCTTTGCTTGTCATGATTACCCACCTTCCCCCCCATCCCCAATTCTACTTTCAAATTTCTCCCTCTCTACTATCCTGTTATTTATCCTGCTGTTGTCCCACTGCTCTACCATTAATGCATTGCCTTCAACCTTCCTTCCTTTCACTCTTTCATGAGCCTAATTTAGTGCAGGGCTCATTATATACAACTAGAGGGGGAACACTCGGTAGAGTGCAAAACCTCCGCCGCCAATACTGCTGGGTCACTTAAGTGAACCTGATATCCTATTCGTTGTCGGTCAAAACGGATCAGACTCTACTGAACCACGATTGAATAAACTAAACCAGATCGACGCACATTTAGAAATGCCAAAAAAAATAAATCGAAATTTTTTTGAAAAAAAAAAAAAAGGTGGAAAATTTCTAAGTTTTTTTCCTCTAACAAATTTTTTTGGGGGTTGGAAATCACTTAAAACATGTAGAAATGAAAAAAAAATTTCAAATATTTTTCAAATAAAATCAAATTTTTTTTTTGAAAAGTTGCAAATATTTTTTTTCTCTTACAAATTTTTTTTTTTGGGGTTGGAAATCACTTAAAACATGTAGAAATGCAAGAAAAAAAATTCAAATTTTTTTTCAAAATGGCTGCCATATTGGACTTTGGACCAAGTCCAAAATGTAATGCCATGATCCTTGGACCATACCTAATGCCCCCACCAAGTTTTGTCGAAATCCGTCCAGGAGTTTTTCCGTAATACTGTTCACGAACAAACGAACAAACGAGCCGGTAGGCGATGAGGGATTCGCTAGGATCGAAGCGCTGGATACGATGCTTTTCATTCTGACCGATCCGCCGACGAAGATTCATTGCCAAGACGTATTGGTTCACATACAATTGTTCCTCTGCCTGGCAAGATTTTTCCTATTGCGTATTTTGCCAACTGGCACTCCTCATTAAAAATGACGGTAAATAGACACCCTATTTTTGAAGGACTACCATTTGAAAAATAATCGGTTTGCTGGTTTGTGCTGTGGAGCCTCACGTTGCAGACACACACACACACACACACACACACACACACACACACACACACACACACACACACACACACACACACACACACACACACACACACACACACACACACACACACACACACACACACACACAACCCGATAAACTTTTCTCAATGCTCTTGGTTGACCACACCTCCTCAGCCACACAATATTTTTCATAAGCCATGCCCACTTTAAATAATAAATAATTGGAGGTGGTGTGTGGGTCGTGGAATCGTTTTCAGTCAATAAATAAATAATTGGAGGTGGTGTGTGGGTCGTGGAATCGTTTTCAGTAAATAAATAAATAATTGAAGGTTGTGTATGGGTCGTGGAATTATTTTCGGTCAATAAATAATTGGAGGTGGTGTGTGGGTGGGGAATCATTTTCAGAAAATAAATAAATAATTGAAGGTGGTGTGTGGGTCGTGGAATTGTTTTCGGTAAATAAATAAATAAATAAATAAATAATTGAAGGTGGTGTGTGGGTCGTGGAATCGTTTTCAGTAAATAAACAAGCATATTATATTATTAGAAATCCACAAAGACAGAAATGCCGGTGATTCCATTTATTTTGGATCGAGGAGAGATCAAAGGTGGAACGACGGTGTAGTTCCTTACAAACACTGTATACACACCTTAAATGACGGCAAATAGACACCCGATTTTTGAAGGACTACCATTTGAAAAATAAAACCGAAATAAAAAAAATCGGCTCAAGTAAAATTTTCTAAATATCTCGAAGTGTTTAATTCCAAAGTCTCGTTTCTCCACATTCAAAACTGAAGGACAAATATTGAAAATACTGTACGTGTTTTTTTGGCCGCTGCACAGCTACGGGTGGTTGCGAGGCAACGAAATTCAAACACGCACATTCCCAGTGTATATTCCACCTCTTGGCAAAGTTTCATTGAAATCGGTTCGCTGGTTCGTGCTGTGGAGCCTCGCGTTGCAGACACACACACAGACAGACAGACAGACAACCCGACAATAAGGGATATCTCATATATAGCGAATCCAACAGACAGGGGTGAAAACAGTAACCTCCGCCCATCTTCGATGGTGGAGGTTAAAAATACATTTTTTGTGTGCACTCAAACGGTGAGCCTCTGAGCTACCATGCAGACAAGCTGAAGATTTGGCAATGTATGTTAGAAAGTATAACCAAAGGTAATGCAACAGCACAAGAAAACATGCGTTTGTTAATAGGGTATGACTGTCACTAAGGCCAAAAAAAAAAAATGTTGCATTGGCGTAACGGGTCACTGAAAAATAGGGTAGGTCGGTCGGGATCTTTTTATTTTTTTTATTTTTTATTTTTCCTTATAAATCCCTCCCAAAATCTCCCCCGGCTCGAGTACCACCCTTTTTGTCGGCGGGTTCTGTCCGAAACACTTCCGGGTTTTTGCGATCGCAATCAACAAGATACTTGAAAACGATAGCAAAACAACAAAAATAGCAATAAAATAGGGTCGGCAAAATTTTTCGATAGCAAAAAAACAAAAAACAAAAAAAACGTAGGGTCGGCGGAATTTTTAGGGTCGGGCGGGTTACGCCAATGCAACATTTTTTTTTTTTTTTGGCCTAATGTTTTATACCAAATGTTGGTAGATACCAGGCATAATGTTGCAGCATGACTCCAGATAATGTACAGGCTCAGTGGTGGCAATGGGGTTTCACATTACGTGTCACATTATGTTCCAGAGTGGCGAGGACCAGTTTATGTTGGGGTTCAAGAATCAACACTCAATTTTCAACAACATGCAAACCAATTCCGAACACTCCGAGCTGTAAACCAAGATATGTCGACATTCTGGTAGGCACAAGGCCCTTCACCATGGTAAATGCAAAGCCAAGTGTGCAGCGTCGTCTATCACGTCACAAATTAGGGGAGGGGAGGGGGGGGGTGCAATTGGAATGATCCAAGTTATATAACCACGATGTACTATATATGCACATTAGCAGTACGCATGTTTTTGCTCCATGTACGTAACCTGGGTTCTTTTTTATTTTAAGGAATGGTTGAGGCAGCGGTCTTTTGCCTATACACCGCCCAAATGAAGGGATGTCTCAATAACGTGTTGCACGCTTGGAACAAGATCGCCCGTAAGGCGGGTATTCTGCTGGTCATTACTCAAGGGAAATTAGGACAGACAGACACAGAAGTTATTAATTTATTTTAAAGGAAATTCTAAACCTTTGTCACTCTGAAAAACCGTCGTGGGGGGTGGGTGGTAAACAATGGACAAAGCAACAAACAACATAGGATTTGAACCTTGGATTGGATCCCAGCATCATGAACGATGAGTCGCGATGAGAGCGAATCATGCTACGTTTGCATTTTGCGTTGGTGGGACCATAGTCTTTCCACACTCTGCCAGATCAATTCCTCAGATTTATCACCAGTGTGATGTTGAAGTAATAATTAGACTTTGCAAAGTGCTTTGCTCATCATTTGAACATGCATCACCCATACATTCAATGAAGACGTCTTGTGTAGCATCAAGTCAACATGCTCATTCCTACTTGGAAAAAAGAAGTAAGATACAATCACAAGACAGAATGTTTCGTACTCTCATCTGAGCAGATGTCATCATTGATACCCAACTGAACTGTGGTGAAGATATGATAACATGTGAGCAAATGGGGGGGGGGGGGTAGGGGAGGATTGTGTCACAAGAGAGTTGGGCAAAGTACAAACACGAAGATAAAATCGTTAGGTTAAGGGCCTGGAGAGAACCACCCATTGCTGAACCTTCAACAGCAAAAGGACTCCTACCCATTCCATCCATTATTCCTCCTGAAATCTGCCTCGAGTATGGGTCCACCATTAACCACCTGGCTGGTTCAAGAATCCAAGGCGAGGTTCAGGTTAATTTATGGAAACAAAAGGCATGTTCAAAACTTAAAGAACACGGATGACGATGCCATGCAAACCCAGTCAGATTTAGTCCCTTACCGGTCCAACGCAGTTCAGCACAACGTTGGCTTCTCGACACATGCTTGCCAAAGATTCATCATCATTAATGTTGCAGACAATCACTCCCACGTCTCCCAAATTAATCTTTCCTGCAGGTGAAAGGGGGGAGTACATTGGAGAAATTAGAGTGTGTGGCTCGAGTTGATGTTATGATGTCACCCCGGCAGTTGAAGCTAAAGAGCAAGTATATTTTTATGAGGCAACGGCAAATGTACATATCTTACAGGATACTGACTTTTACAGAAACACCCATTGAATAAATACATGTAACAAATCACCATCCGCAACCCAAGTCCATTCAAGGTGCAAAGGCTAGTCAATCACAAATGACTGAAACCTGCACACCATTGTGACCTTCTTCACAAGGATTTATATTCGGATGGATTTGTTGTAAAGAAGTCTCAATAACAATGGAAGGTGGTGGGGTTGGGGGATGGGACACTCCACACAATTTGAATAACATGAGGGAACCTCACAATACCCAGCTTTCCTTTTACAATTTTTAATACGACACATGAATAAACGGTCGATAGTACAAAATTTGTAAATGGCAGAAAAAAAAGGAGAAATTATCAAAGCTTTTTGTCTAGCAGATCGTCAGGACAATGCGAGAACGCCGGATATGCAGACACAAAATGAAACGATATATTTGTTCAGACAGTTCGGTATTGGTTCTTTGGACCGTTGCTGACACAAACATACGGACGGACCCTCCCTTCACAACTGCCTTACTTTGGCATGTTCTTTGCAAACAAGAAGGGTATGTGCAAACACTGCATCTGTTCTGACTTGGATCCATAAAAAAAAATGGGAGGTCACAGGTCCCCTCGGTGCCTCAAGGTCATGATGTGTATGTTCGTGTCAGTAACAGTCCCCCAAAGAACGACTCCCCAACTGTCTGAACAAATAAATCGTTTCATTTTGTGTCTGCATACCCGATGTTCTTGCGCGTGTCCAGGACGAGCTGCAAGATGAAAAGCTTTGACAATGTCTCTCCTTTCTTCTGCTATTTTCAAATCTTATGCACTAGAACAACAAAACAATGACCCAAAAGAATCTTGGTACAAGGGTGTAACAATTAAAATCTGTCTAGACAGTGTAATACAAATAATCACTTTGATTTAAATATTACAGCCTAAGAGTACCTTCGCACATCAACTGTAGTGCTGTGAAACCACAGCCACAACAATCACAATCACTTATGAACCGTCGAGCCTGGATTTGAATCTCGACCCAGCTATAAACTGTTACGCTGGGTATCTTCAATGTAGGGCGAGGCATAAAAACCGTGCGCCTTCCATCGGATGGACATCAAGCTGGGTGTCCCAATTAGTTGTAGACATTAAAGATCCCGCTCCGTCCTTCGTGAAAGGTAGACGAGTCAGCACCATTACCCTTAACAAGTTACAAATTCCCGCCAAAATGTGCAGGGGCTCTGCATCAGCAGCACGGCCGCCCCCCAAGCTTGGGACGCAACCAGCCGGTCAAATTCAGAATTGGATCCCAGTCGAATAAGCAATTGCTCACGACGACAAGAGATCTAATGTTTAAAAATAAATAAATAAATGAAAAAGCAAACAGTTACCAAAAAAAACAAAACAGGGAAGAGATGGGAGGTGGGGGTACGGGTATCACAACAGTAAGGTCATATAAAACCATTTCAATGTCATGTCATTTACAGAAGTAAATAAATAGAATTAAAAAAAAAAAAAAAGTTACACCATTTTGTTCCTCTCGAAATCACTTCGCTTCATGTTATTGAAACTCTTCACAAATCTATTTAACGTGTCAATATGCCCTGAAAACGAGCAGCGAGAACCTGGTTGTTAGTCGATTCGCGGATCACGTTCCGTGTTAACGGTCATGTCAACGAGGGCAGCAAGTGGTGCGGCCGTCTTGGATAGTCCTCGTCTCCACATCACACTGCTTGCTATCTGTGTATGGTTGTTGTATGGGTAGCAGCTCCTTCATGACAACCAAATTCATGTTAGCAGGTTGTTCGTGGATCACATGTGAACAGCAGTCTTCGGTGAGGCAGGGCACAGTCACCAGAGAATCGATTGAGAAAGCGGAGGGATCTGTGTCGGTCATATGGATTGATGTTGCCACACTTTTCTGCATGAGGAGTCGTTTTACATACCCAAATTTGGACTCCACCATTGTTGTAGCTTGCCAAGGTTTGGCTGAAATGCTTTTTTTCTTCCCAGCAATCAGAAGTAACGCGACACGTGAACCATAACCAAACCCACGAACAACCGACCAATCCCTGAAAGAGACTGATTTTGGCAGCAAGATGAATATGTGCAAATGTAATCATTTTCTTGTGGATCTAAAGACCCCATCAACCCTCCCCCCAATAAAAAAAATAAAAAAATAATAAAAAATCCCAGCACACCTGAACAAACAATAAAAACTACCAAATGATGACAATAAATTGCCTTCGTCGTTCGTGAAGTTCTTACATTTCCTGCTGTCATTCAAAACCAGATTACTAACGTTCGATCGAAGCAAGATATGCCAAACAAAACCGGCAGGTATCATCATTCAACTGACAACCTACAAGGCCTTCATTCGCAGCTTGATGGAGTACCGCTTTCCCCTTCGGGCAGGTGCCCCTGCATCACACCTTGTCCTTCTCGATGCCATGGATTGTGAGGTCCTCAAATTCATTGGGATCTTTCGAGTCGAAGCCGAGTGTCTCGGCCCGTTACGATCGCATCTGTATCCCATTGCCTCCTTTTTGGTCTTACACCCTCTGTCCTCTTAGGTCACTGCATGGCACACACAGTCTACCAGTAAAACCTCTTCTTGTTGAACTCCCAAGATCCAGGCTAGATGCTCACCTCCATTTGTTCCTCTTTTCTCTCACCTGTAGAGCCAAACCTCACCAATCTGTCTGTTCAGTCCCATTCTTCCCGGTTCAGGGTTTCCAGACAGCTGCACACCGCTACCTCGGGTCATCACGCACCCACACTCGTGATCCTTGCTGTGTGTTTATTCAGCTCGTTCACCCCCAGCCAGCCTGGTGTTGGCTCAGTGGTTCGTGTGGCGGCTTGGGATCCAGGGATCCTGAGTTCAAGCCCCGTTGGCCGCTGAATTAATACACCAGGGGGTTGACTCAGCCTGTCAACCTTCCGAGGTCGGCGAAATGAGTACCAGCTCCAGTGTGTGTACTGGAAGAGGGGCACTGCATCAGCGACACAGTCGCGCTTCAACAAGTGATAGCCAAGCTGCCATACGACCACCACCATCACTTCGACTCCGATGTTGGTGGTTACTCCTCTCCATTTCGTTCCCTTTCATTCTGCTCCAGCTCTTCCATGAGCCTCGACCATGCACAAAATAAATAATTAAATAAATAAATAAGGATTACCTTGGCAAGAAAAAGAAACATAATCCGAGTTAATTTAAATAATGATAACATTACCTCAGGGAATTCGTGGCGGATTCGACCGGCCAGTCACAGGTAAATTACAAAATGAAAACATTCACCTCAGGTCGACAAGGAGGCCGATTCGTTCTTCAACGTTAAAAAAAGAAATACAATAAAATCGATCATTTAATCCGTGTTTCGGGAAATTAAACCGCAAACGGACCGGTTGACCCACCGAGCGACTGGGCCGCCTCTTGCAGCATGGACTGCAGTTTATCACGGTTCCGCCCGGCCACGGCCCAAGCGAATTCTCCGCGTTCTTCATCCGCCGCACGGGCAACTTCTCTGACCACAAAGCGACCGGTGAAACCAGAGGCGCCGAACACCACGAGCCCGAACCGCTTCTTCACAGACATGCCGTCCTCGTCACACCACTCCGCTCGCTCAATGACCACAACAGCCACAGATTGGAGCTCTTTTTTTGCTTTCGCGCATGCGCGTTGCGAGTTTGTTATTGTTGTTTAACGACTCGCGACCAAATTAAAATGTAGCATCGAAATGAAAACGTTCTGCCATTTATCCATCGAGGCATCACCTTTTGGGATCGCGTCTGCGTATCTTATAATTTGTGTCGAAAAGAAACCCTGAAATGAAAATACGCCGCTGCTCATGACGTAAAAAGTTTGTAACCACCGGAAGTTTCGCGGCAGCCATCTTACAATGCGCAGAACGCCTCGGCCGTGACACTGATCACGTGACTCAAAGCCAAAGGGGGGGCATTAAAACCGGTACGGCGAACGCAAGTTGTGACGTACAAGCTCCGAGTTTTACGATAAAACCTTTTATTTTTCAGCTTTCTTTTTCAAGAATCGACTTTTTGTGATTTGATGAAGCACAATAATAGGTTATTTTTTTAATCTGCTGTTTATAAGATGTATAATTGTACATGCAGAATGGATGCGTTCACCAAATTATAGCATTTTGAAGGTGTGTCGTTGCCTCTCCCCCACCGAAAGTGGACGGAAGTTATGTTTTCACCCCTGTCGATTTGTCTATGAGCACGATATCTCAAAAAAAAAAAATTGGACAGATTCGGACAAAACTTGCTGGATGAACTGGTTCGGTGACGAGAGCAGGTTGATGAGATTTTGGTTCGGGTCCAGGTCCAGGTCCAGATCCAGATCCAGATCCAAATCCGACCTATCAGTGGGATACAACACATGAACCTCCCACCCCAATCCCTCCTCATTCCAAATTTCCAGTTTTCTCTCCATCTTGGCCTTCAACTCTGCTGTTGGTCTTTTCTCCTCTCCACTGTTCATTTTGGCCTGTTGCGTCCTGATCCGATCAGTGTGCTCGTTCTAGCTCTTCCATGAGCCTCGACTTTTTTTTTTTTTTTAAACCTTCAGTATATATATACTCAACCGATTGCCATTCCAGTTAATACTTCTACCACCCACTTTTGGTCTTGCACCCTCTGATATTTTTGTACTTTATCCCCCACCCCCAGGTTTCTGCTGGGTTCACATGGTCCACCACCAACCCCCTTCTGATGAAACTACCTAAATCCAGGATCACTGCTCACCACTCGTTCATTCCTCTTTTTTCCCCACCTCTGGAAGAAATCAATCAACTTCTACATTCTCTTCAATCTCACTCTTCCCTCCAGGTCTTCAAGACATGACCTGCTGTTCATCACCATCTCACCATCTGTCATCACCATCTGTCCAGGCTGGAGTTCCTCAAGGTAGCGTTCTGGGCCCTGTTCATTTTCTGGTTTTCATCAATGATCTCTCCGACTCTCTGGAAAATCCTCTTTTTCTCTTTGCTCATGACTCCACCCTCTGCCGTACCATCTGTCATCCCTCAGACCGGTATGCAGCAGCTTCTTCGCTCACTGCAGATCTGGATAAAATCACAAACTGGTCCAACACGTGAAACATGCCTTTCAATCCTGACAAATCTCACACTCTCACAATGTCTCTCCAAAAAGACCATTTGCAATGCCCCCCCCCCACCCAATCTACTTTCTCAACAATCCTCTGGAAGAAGTCCTTTCATTCAAGCTTCTGGGTCTCACTATGTGCCATGATCTTTCCTGGAAAAGGCACATTTCCAACCTGGCCTCCAAAGCCACTCACCGACTGGGAGTCCGGGAGTCCAACGTCATGCAAAGTCCTTCCTTGGCCCACCTGAGCTCCTGACCTCATACAAAGCTTTAGTCCACAGCCTGATGGTGTACTGCTCTCCCCTCTGGGCTGGTGCTCCTGCCTCTCACCTTTCTTGGCTTCACGCTGTGGAAACCAGGGCATTTAGGATCATTAGTATCTCCAGTGATGAGGCTGAGTCTTTGGGCCTCTCACTCTCTCACCGCAGGCAGGTCGGTGGTCTTTCTGTCTTCCACCGTCTCCTCTCCGGTCTCGCCCCCGCTGCTCTGTCTGCGATATGTCCCCCTCCCCATATTTCCGCACAAGGTCCCCCAGCAACCCCCTTCTGGTAAAACTACCAAAAATCACGAATCACTGATCACCTTCACTCTTTCATTCCTCTTTTTTTCCCTGCCTCTAGAATAAACTCTCACACTCTCTTCAATCCCATTCTTCCCTCCAGGCCTTCAAAATAGCTGTTCACCACCACCTCTTATCTTCCCCCATCCAAAAGCACAATCTTGTTCTACCCCCGTTAATCCACCCCAAACCCACCTCCTTCAAATTCCCTGCTTTCCTTCTTGAAAGTCCCTGTAGTGTCCATCTTGTATTCCCCATGTTCCCCGCCCCAACCTTCTTCCTTCCAGAGATTTCCTAATGTCTCTGTTCCCCGCTGTTTTGTCCTTCCCTCTCCCACCCATCATGTCTCCTGCCCCCCTTGTTGTGCGTTGTGTGTTAGCTCTCATACGAGCCTTGACAATGTATACAAAAAAAAAATCTCAGCCTGTCCCCAATCCAAAACCATGATCTTTTCCACCCCCATTTACCTCAACACCACCCAAATCCCTCCTCCTTCCAAATTTCCAGTTTTTCCTCCTGAGAGTTTCTCTCTGTATCCATCTTGTCCACCCCATGCATTCTTTCCTGCCTACCATTCCTCTCCATTGTTTGTCCAAGTCTTCCTTGATCTTTGCCTTCATCTCTGCCATTGGTGTTTCCCCCTTCTCTCTACTGCTCCTTTTGCATCCTGCTTTTGTTTGTTACATCCTGATAAGTTCAAGTATACAGTAACGTATTAATTTTTCATTACATTTTGCTTATATTTGTAATAATGTAAACGTGTGAGCACGAGCAGCCAATCATTGGAGTCCTTCCAGAGAGCCAATAGATGCAGTGGATGCTGCAAGGTGCACTCAACGGGAGCTCGTCACCACGACATGTTGGAAGCTCACGCGCCTTTCCTTACAAGCCCTTTCTCATCCCGATTCACTCAACACCTCAATATTTAACAATGACAATTGTTCGACATTACCAAGACTGCAATCTCTCTCTGAAAAGACCATCTGACAACCCCTCCCTTCCCCTCCCCCCTCATCTACTTTCTCAACTTGTGGAAGTTCAGTCATTCAAACTCCGAGTTTTCACCATCAGCTATGGTCTCTCTAGGGCAAACCACATTGCAAAGTTGATTTCCAAAGCCAGCCACCAATTGGGCATCCTCCATCATACAAGGTCTTTCATTGTCCAATCTAAACTTTTAACAACCTACTTAAGGCTTTTCTACACAGCTGAATGGAGTGCTGCTCTTCCCCTTTTGGCCCTGGCTTGCCATTCTTGATGCCATGGAATGCAAGGCTCTCAAACTCATTGGGCTCTCCCGTGTTGAAGCTGAGTGTCTCGGCCTGTTTCTTTCGCATTCCAGACAGGTCGGTGGCTTCTCTGTATTCTATCTCCTCATTTTTGGTCTTGCACCCTCTACCCTCTCTTGTCTCTGTTCGTCCCAGGTTTCTGCAGGGCACACATGGTGTCAGCAATCATCTTCTTGTTAAAGTCTCAAACTCCATACTCGCTGCTCACTCCACTCATTTGTTCCTCTTTTCTCTCACCTGTGAAATCAACTTCCCCAGTCTGTTCAGTCCCATTCTTCTCTCCAGGGCTCCAAGATAGCAATTCATCCCCCATCCATACTCATGATCTCCACTGCCCCCAAATGACCCCATTCCCAAACAAACACTCCCTTTTTCACTTTATTGTGATTTCCCCGCTCTCCCTCACCTCTTTTTGTTTCTTATTGGCGGTTGGTTTTGCTTCTTTTCTGTTTCATCCTTGCCTTTCCCTTCCTCTTCTTGCTTTGCTTCATGACCTCCATCCACTCAGGGTGGATGGAGGTTATATGTATATTCACCCCTGTTCATCTGTCTCTCTCTCTCTCTCTCTCTCTCTCTCTGTGAGCTAGGTGGATGAGTTGGGTAAGTGACGAGGACAAATTGATTCCATTTTGGTTCAGATTCGGCTTCAGATCCAGCCTATCAATGGGATACAAAATGTAAACTGTTCAGGCTGGTGGAGGGATGCACTCTACCGAATGCTCTTCAGCTTGTGTACAGCGTCCTTATCCCTTTCCCCTTGATCTCTCTCACTTATTATCTCCTATTGTTCCCCCCTGCCAATTTGTTCACTTCCCCTCCATTTTACTCCATCTCTTCCATGAGCCTCGTTCATGTACGTGTATTAATTTATTTATTTTTTGCCCTTTTTGGGATTTTGTCATGATTTTATTTATCCCCCACTCAAAAGACCAGACCCCCAAGACTCCCCACTCTCTAATCTGCCCATGGGGTGATCAGATTCAGGAAAGTATTGATACTTGCATAGATTGGGAAAAAGATTGGCAGATGCAGTTTAACCTGAACAAGTGTCAGGTGTTGGGGATGGGAAAGAACAATGAAAATAGAGATTACAGGATGCGAGGGGTAATTTTGGAGCGTGTCACACAGGAGAAGGATCTGGGGGTGGTAATAGATACGGGAGGTAAGCAGGCAGCACAGTGCTGCAAATGGGGTTTTAGGTTGTATTCGGAGGGGGATCATTTATAAATCAAAATAGGTGGTAACATTGTACAGGAATTTAGTGAGGGCCACATCTAGAATATTGTACGCAGTTTTTGTCACCACAGCTTATGAAGGACATAGCTACCATAGAGAGGGTTCAGTGCAGGGCCACTAGATTGGTTCAGGCCTCATGAGACTCAGCTATGAGGAGCGGCTGAAGGAGGCAGGGCTTTATACACTAGAAAGGAGGCGGTTATGAGGAGAGATGATAGAGATGTTTAAGATAATGAAGGGTACAGACAAAATAAGTACAGATGAATTATTCGGAGTAGACAGTGATAGGACCAGGGGCCATGACCTGCGAGTAAAGAAGAGTAGAGTTAAGACGGTACAATGGCAAGGCCAAAGGTCTTTCACTCAGAGTAGTTAACGTTGGTGAGATGGTTCTTTTGAAGGTACCCTTGGTTCTGCCTCTCTTCCTTTCCCCACTTGTGGTGGGGGTGGGGGTCCATTTCCAGAAGTCTTGTTTTGGACGACAGACTTGTTTGGTCTGGTGTTGGAATAATGCAGGCATGATGAGGTGAATGGCCTCTTCATGTGTCAAAGTTCCATGTTACTGCACAATAAAATTGATTCCACATGTTTATGACAGGGTACCTCTGGAAACCAAAATGGCGAGACACTTGTTCTTTTCAAGATTGACACTCAACAAGGCATCAAGTTCAAGTGTGACGTTTCAGCCGGAATTGACCATTCAGAAGCTTTGTTAAGGTGCAACATTAAAAAAATAATTCCGTTTGTGATGCAATCTGCAGAAAAAGATGCAGACTGTATATTATATACACCTTTTATTGGTCTCTGGAATGAAGCAAATACCATGGTTCGTGCCTGCTTCATGTACTGGCTGTAATGGACTACTTTGTGCATTTGTGGTCTGTACATGTTTGTGGTGAGGATGTTGAGGTCACGGAGAGATTCACTTACTTTGGCAGTGATATTCATGTCTCCGCATGTTGAGAGATTGAGGTCAATAGACGTCTGGGTCGGGTCGGGTCTGGGGAGTCATCGATTCACTGGATCATGGGGGTGTAGTGCTGTCGGTACCTGTGCAGGAGAACGAAAGTCCGAGTCTTCAGGTCCTTCCAGTCTTGCTGTACGAATGAGGAACTTAGACTCTGACCAAGGATCTGATCTGAGATGGAGACTTAACTCCTTCAGTACCAGGTCTCTTCAGAGAATCCTTGACTATCGCTGGTTGGACTTTGTGTCCAATGAGCAGTTGCTGAGAGAGACTCAGATGAGATTTGTTACCTGTATAGTCTGTGAGCATCAGCAGCCGCTATATGGACATGTGGCTCGTTTTCCCAACGCTGATCCTAGTAACCAGATTTTCTCGGCGAGGGAGCCTCATGGGTGGAGAAGACAAACAGGCTGACCACGTGCCTCGTGGTTGCAGTGGGTTTATCGGCATCTCAAGGAGATGGGGATGTGCCAGGCACTTGCTTGGGGCATGGCTCGACAGAGGCCCTTGGAATACTGGCGGAAAGTGGAGGCAGCGACACGCTGTTCCGTCCGGTGCATGCTTCCATGACTGACCTGGTTTGTTCAATCAAAATGTGTAATATTTATACGACGTGGCTGTGGGACAGAAATTGGAGCAAAGAGGCCTGGCACATTCATTTCTGTGGAGCTCACAAACAAACTGAGATGTGCAGATGGGTAACACTGGGGTCGGACAGTGTTCACAGAACCCCTCTCCCTCCTCCCCCCCCCACCACACCAAGTCTAATGACTTCAAGCACGGCTCTCTATGACCTTCCCCTGCAGTTGAGCATCTTTGGTGCAGTCTACATATTACGAATGCACAAGAGTCCTCTGTGTAAAATTGTTCCGAATAGCGGTGAGCTCACTGTATATACCAGCAATTTGCCCCTGCCTGCACGGGATTCAAAACAGGGTCGGGACGAAGGAGGAAAAATGGAAACGGTATCTTCCGTCATCGAGCCGGCAAGCTGGGAGTAACAATTCACATTTATTGCCACATCTGGTGCAATTCAAATGCTCTAATGGCGGCAAGGTGCTCCGTTTGAACGTTTGTTGGATATATGTAGCTTTTTGATGCCTCGTGTCCAGAATAAAAATTTGTGTTGGTGTCAAAGCCCATGACCTATTGTAAATTAATAGTAGGGTTACATTGTGTGTAAGCCTTGAAATAACCGTGCAAGTCACTGAGAAGGGCTTTTTAAGAACGAGTGCACAGCGCAGTTACTGCGAGATCTGAAAATGTACGACTAATAGGCGTCCATAACCATCCTTGACCATGTTGTGCAACGTTGGCCAAGGACCTCATTATTTCTTCTACCCTCACTTTTCTTCATTCTTAATTTTTTCTCTGGAATTGCTTGAACGATCGATATGAAACTTTCAACATAGGAGCGCTTACCCAGGGAGAATTTTTGTTAATTTGTAAAAAGTTACATGATTATATTGAAAATGCAGCCAGCGTTCCAAAAAAGTCTGTTTTCTGCAGGCGTGGGTTGCAGGGTGTTTCAGGTATCTCATATACATAACTCGGGTTCCTTCTGAACGCTTGTTCAGAACGCTGAACGCCTGAGGCCACCAGCCACAGATAACTCCACAGTCTGGAGGGTTGCTAAGCAACCACAAACGTTAATTAACCTCGTCAACTCTAGCAGGGTTACCCTTCTTACACCGTTTACCTGAGGAGGTGACTATATTAACTGAGTTTCGTGCCCTCAGTGTACACTCGGGTTACTGCCGAGCAAAACAGTGAGTGTACGCTGGCTAACAAGAGCAAATCACATGGGGTACAACTTCCCATGGAACTATACTTGCACACTGTGTCGGACCAATAGAGGAAAGGACAACCGAGGCAGATTTGAAAGAACAACTAGTAACTATTTATTTACACACACAAGCAATGGTGAAAAGCACATTATTTACAGGACTTTATTCACAAAAGCAACAATCACTAAAGTGAGTATTTACAAGCAAAATGCACAGAAGAGCAGATTTACCTCTAACACGTGTTCTTATACAATCTTATTTACACAAAAGACATACGGCTATCATTCAATCCGGGGAGAATAAGAATACAAGAAGAACTGAGAGAAAACAAAAGTACGGAGCATGGGGTCGGTTCCTTCTCCGACCTCACACAGCCCAACAGGGCTGTGCTGGTGCAACTATACTGGGACTGGGAGGGGGGATGGATGGTGGAGAAAGATACTGGAGGTGGAGTGGCGATGCGTTGCAATGGGATGCGCAGCCGCATCCTTGAGGCATCCAGCACCAGTAGGTACGCAAGTCCTCTCTGGCATCCCAGATATGTCAATGGCATGCCGCTCCGTTTCTGCTGTGGACTCGAGACAAATAGCTCCACACAAATCAAGCTGCGTTCTGGGCTTTCTTCTTGATCTCCTCCGCACTATGAGCTCCTTTCTTCTCTCCTCCGCACTTCTGTCTGATCCTCCCCGGATGAGGACATGCTTTGAGCTCGTTTCTCTTCACAGGATATCGCTTTGTCCTTTCTCCTTACTCTCCACACTGTGAGCTCCTTCCTTCTCTCTTCTACATTTCTGTCGGTTCCTTCCCGGACAAGCTTTCAGGACAAGGACAAGCTCTTATGAGCTCCTTTCTCCTCACAGGACATAGCCTTTACCATCTCATCTTGTGCAAGCCTCTTTCTCATTGGTGCACATCAGATAGGGGCGGGTATACGATCCAGCTTGTAGAAAAATCCCGCTGTCTTTGAGGGAGCCTTCTAACGTAGCCCTCTCCATGCCCTTCATGCACAAAAGATGTGGCAGGTGCCCCAGTCCCTCCCTGCATGCGCTAATGTTCTTTATACTGTACGTACTGTTCGCATGTGAGAAGCGCAGTATTTTATTGCGTATGGGAAGAGCATTTTACTCCATTACGAATGCTACAAGCATTGTGCTTTGTGCCACGAACACGTGACATGCAAGAAGGAACAAGAAAAAGAGCAATCAGAGATTGCAAACCCTCGCCAGGACTTCTTTTGAATGGTGTATTTTTTAGGTTTTCAGGTAAATCCAATATGTCTGCCAAACCATGTGACCAATGACATCATATGTGTGAAGCTTTTGTTCCACATGTCATATGTGTCATATGCGGTCACATGTGTAAACTTTCACCTCGATCTGTTCAGCCACTTCAGAGAAGATTTTTGAAGGTTTAAAAAAAACAAAACAATTTGGCTGCTGAATCACATGACCGATGACATCATGAAATATTTTTTCTGTGGACCATTTTATCCCTAGATGACCCTCAAAATTTTTCACACTGATCAGATGTGGCGTTCTACATATGCAATTATGACGTCATAACAAGGGCAGCTATGACATCATAAAAATCACGCTCATTCCCCATGAGGAGTACTTTCTATGTGCCAAGTTTCAAATTTTTCCTTGCTGCAGTTTCAGAGATACAGAGAACAAAATTTTCCCGTTTTTCGAATACGGCTGCCACACCACGTGACCTATGACGTCATAATGATCATTGAAACATTCCACATGAGTAGTCGCAACAATTGTGAAAGTTTTGTCTCGATCCAACAAGCGGTTATGGAGAAAAACACGAAAGTTCTGTGCGGACAAACATACAGACAGACAGACGAACAAATAAGAAGACGTCGTACAGAGCACGATACTTGCAAAATCCATAAAACAAATTTGACCTCAAAAATAATTGGTGGTTGAATTCAATGGCCAAATCTGCAACTCTTCAAATTTCAAGTGAATCTGATGAAAATTGACAATTTTAGAAACTCGGCCTATGTTGTCCTTTTGGTCTATGTTGACCTAAAAAAAACATTGGTGGTTGACTTCAGTGACATGAAATATTAATCCTCTTCAAATTTCAAGTCAATCGGATGAAAATTGAGGATTTAAAAATACCACCTTAGTTGTTGACCTTTGGCCTATGTTGACTTTTTGACCTCAAAAACAATTGGCCTCTTCCTTATGACAAACTCTACTATGTGGTGAAGTTCCATGAAGATCGGTTTAAAATTGTGACCTGTAGGTGACAAACAGACAGACAGACAAACAGAATAATAAACCCGTATCTTGCCAAAAGGTGACCACGTGTGACTTCTTTAAGGTCACACTGAGGTGACCAGAGCTGCTATCCACCAGGAGCGACTCCTTGAGGAATATCTGCCTATGACAGATTCCGATGAGAATCGTTCTACAGAGTAACCATGAAAAATATGCGTTTGCCTCATAAGGTCACCAAATGACGTCATAATGTCTCAAGCTTGACATATCTAGAAAGCACTCATCGAGGTGTTCAATTTGAGGTACTACACGATATGGTTCCTAAAACTTGAAAATTTGACCTGAGGCGCTAACCATGAAGGTCAAGGCCAATCGCCACCAAAAATTAATCAGCTGAGCGCCAGACCATGAACTATATTCCCATGAAGTTTGAAGACGATCCGATCAAAATTACTCAAAAAATAAGGGTTTCGTCGACTCGAGAGATTTGGTTTCGTCGAGAGAGATTTTTTATACGTGATTACAGACAAAAAAAAAACCAAAAAAAAACATACAAGCTGACTAACATATCTTGCAAAAACTTCGTTTTGGCAAGATAATAAAACCGCCTCACCAATTTACATGAAAAATCTTAGATTTTGTAAGTAACAAACGGACCCACATGCAATGCAATACCCTCTCCGAATCCTTTGTTGAGGGTAACAAGGACCGATGCGGTGCAGGTACTCTGATCAGCCCGAAGGATTAACGACCACAGACCAACCGAATGTGCTTAATAAAATAAAATAATGCGCAGATGGAGTGGAAACAGAGAAGGATGCATATGGACCGAGGGATGACCGACCAACTGCAGGGTTGAAAGTGAGACCGATGGGGTATTGAAAGAGAGATTGAAAAGGAGCAGAGGGTTTGGAACGGTCCGATGGGGTATTAAAAAAAGATTGGAAGGAGCAGGGGGTTGGAGATGGGGGGGGGGAGAAATCACACTGGGGATACACACACTAACCTCAATGCCTGCCCCCCAAACCCTTAGACAAGCGTCAAAGGTCTACCTACATATCGACTTATGAAATAACTCATTCTTGGGTCTCTCCTACATGTCCATGTATATGCTCTCCCCTGGGATACATTTCCAAAACCATTACAATATTTTCAAGTGTTTGTGAGTTTGTTATTCTTTCACAGCCGAACCGTAGTACCAAGAGGCCCCAAATTTTTGGTGTAGGTACTTCAGAATCTGGACAAGGTTTTAAGCTACCACAAGTTGGCCTTGACGTCCGTTTTGAGGCTACCAAAGGCCGCTATAAAGTGTATATTGGGATGTGGGGTCAGGCAGTGCTGCCGCCAGCCCGCAGGTAAAAGGTAACCACCATGAAGCCAATAACGCCATGGCTTTTCAATGTCAAACATGTCTCAAAACCACCGCCGGGAAAAGCTCACCCAGCCGGGCAGCACCGGGTGCCCTCCCTCCCCACATCCCCTCCAACAGCACCAGGTATCCCCTGCTAGTAAGGAATAAACGACCTCGCTTTGCTTGGCTTCGGCCGAATAACATTTTCACGTCATCATCATAATTAAAGAATGTTCTGAAGGTGTCGCTAAAACAATTAGCTTTGTGCAATTGGAGGAAAAAAACAAAAAAACAAAGGAGAAACTTCATTGATTATTTCAAAAAGCATTTTACTAGAAATATATTCAAACATACATTTAACTTTTATTACAATCTAAACCTGGAAAACTTGTAACAAACAAAAGATGACAATAAATTATCAAATATTTGGTTCAGAAAAAGCACAGTCGGACAGAATACGCAAACTTCAAATGAACAATTGTCAATAGCTCCCAATACATAAAACAAAAACAAAAACACAAGTTGATAACATTGGCCAAAAATTTCCAAAGTTTTGATTTATATTTATTTCCTCATTCTGAACCGTGATGTACGAAGCAATTTGACAGTCATTCATTTCACTACGCGTATTCCTACTGCGTGGCTAGCATCAGTCTAGACCGTTCACTGCATGACAAGTGCTCCTAACAAGCTCAACAGTTCATTTCAAGGTCAGTGTTTAAACTAGCTAGCTTTAAAAACCGGGCACTTCCTCGAGCAAGCGTTTAGTACCGTTAACAAAATAGAATGTGTACAGAACATAACCGTTGTTTGTCATGATCAATAAATAATGTAGAAACTAGAACGTCTTTGCTCAGTATATTTGTGCACAGAAACCACCGTGAGAAAACAAACAAACAAAGAAAATAAAAGAAGAGATTTCTACGACGACAATTCTGCATGTGTAACATCAATGGAAATCGGCACAGGTTATAGTTCGTATGTTATAGGGAAGAATGCAAACATCCAAGACTTGAAAAAAATATGTCATACAAGGTTGTTGTTGTTGATATTTTTTTCTTTTCGATATATGATTCAACAGGATACGCTACATCGGGGATAACGGCTCCCCCCTCCAACGCCCATGAGAATAAACTGTGAATTTTTTTAAAACACAAAGATGTTAAAAGTTCAAGCGATGTTAGCACCTGTGCACCGCAACAGTTCCTTTAACCGTGTGCTGTTGATATCGCCGATGAGCCGGTGAACGTTGTATACAATTGCTTTGACGAGGTGTTTGATTTTTGGTCCACCAACTGTTTGTATAAAAGATCGCATTTCAACTTGGTTTTTTTTTTGGTGCTCTCTTTTTGTATTTTTATTCGTTTTTCAGTCATTTAACCGCTGGCTGCTGCACCGCCACGGATGCATACGACGTTATCCCGAGTACTCTGTTCTTTGTCGACCATGCTGAAGGAACGTGCGAATGCATCACAAAATCAATGTGCAGCGCAACAAAACCACAAAACAGTCTGTGTCATTGTAAATAAAGGGCTTCAGGTATAAATGAAGGCCCAATGTGTCAAGGCCATGGGATATGTTTGCATAATCCAAGAATTAAGAACTACAATGCACCCGCGCGGTAAGGGTACAAAACCAATTGTTGCATGTGGCTAGCGAGCTGTGTAAGGATTTCAACAAGCAACATAGCTCAGTAAAAAGAAACCGTTGTGCAGATAAGCGAGGAGGAAATTTCAATACGGTGCCGGTTACGTTGGCGGAGGACCATTCGTGTAGGTGAGCATAGGGTGGAAGGAACGTGCAAAAGTGTTCGCTTGGGTGCAGCTTAGCCTCTCCTCGGAGCCTGGAGCAAGGCACGCAGCGAGGAACAAGAGAAAGAGGAGTAAAAGCTGGAATGGCAATGCGAAACGTAGGACACGGATGAACCACCTGCCTCTCTCTGCACCACCGCCGACTGCAGCCACCTTTTGCTTTTGGCTGTTGTTCGGTGGTGAGCTAATGACAGAAATGCGCAAGCGTTACATGGTGACATGGATGACGACTATTATTCAACTTATTTCTCAAATTAGCTTTGAAAAACTTGAGGAGAATATGTTCCAGCACATGCAATGATACATCAATTTAAGCATTCAGGAAAAAAGTGAGAGTTGTCTGGTCCTAGATTTCTTCTGTGCAGTCAAATCAGATGATAACTGACATTCTGGTGGAGTTCTACCAGTGGGTAATTAATCAAGAACACACTGTGCTTTGGATGGCAATGTAAAGCCGCTGTCACGTCTATATTTAGGTTGTAGAAGTTACTCGATCCTATGACATATTTTAAAAAGAATAGGTCATTGTGTATACATAACCCTGGCCTGGCCCTGCTTAAGGATTTGGGATGTTTATTCTAAAAAGGGATATTGCTATTAAATGAGATGAAGTTAATAGCAACATTTGGATTAAGGTTTAAAATTAAGTGAGTTGGTATAAATGTAGCACAGGTATGATGGACTATAATGCCCTCCCTTCTATGTCCATAGCTCATTGCATCAAAAGCAGCAAACTCTATGCAGCTCCACTCAGAATCTTTCTGAACACCGATAGATAAGGTTTGTCATAAAGGTACTTTCTTTCCTTAATCCAGAAAAAAAGCTTATTTATTCAATGAGAGCATATTAAAAACCTGGAGGAATAAATTTTATATTAAAGATAGTTGAACATATTTAACTGTGTCCAGAAAGATTCTGAGCAGGGCTGCATGGTTAGTATACGTACCAGCCTTGTGGAGGGCAATGGTGCACACGAAGATCTGCTTCTTGTGCAGGTGTAGTTGCTGAATGCTGGGGAGTAGAGTGAGTGAGAGGAATGAGAGAACAACTTCGCCAAATCGAATCACATCATCGACGATCGTTCTTTACTTAATGTTTCAAAAATCTATCTTCTTAATTCAGTATATCACAAAATAAGAAAACAAAGACAAGTCTGAAGATGACAATGGTTCACGAGCGGTATTTGACAATGTAGATTGTTTCAGAAGTCAAGGATGAAACAATGTGATAATTTTTGACCAAGTTATAATTAATTATTGTGGCCTTCAATCAACAGCTGCAAAATGTCGAAAACCCGGTTTCGTTCAACAACTTTCAAAATTTGACCTTTGCATAACCTTTAAAGGTCACAAAACAATGTTGTGGACATTAAAATAAGGAAACAGGATACGTGCTATAGCTTATTGGAGTTAGTTCGTCGAAGAAGGTCGAAAACCCGGTTCGATTCCCACAACTTTGAAAATTTGACCTTTGTGAACTTTAAAGGTCAAAGGTCAAGGATTATAACCTTTGGTGCAAAACTTCCTCTGGAACATTCCAGGAACAATATAACATCATATAGGGTATATGGCATTTCGCACTCCATGGATTATCCATACTTTGATGAAATCAGCGTAAAAACAAACTTGTAGGGGGCGCCATGGGCAAGGTGTTCGAGATAGAGCAAAATGGTTTCAAGACCTTAGGTGAGGAATGACCTCAAGATTATGCATAAAAAATATTGTCATCCTAGCTCTCAAAGTTTGGGCGGTCGTATGATTTTTATGTCAAAATTCGCAATTTTCTAAGTTTTTGACCTTGTGACCTTGACTTTGGGAGGAAAATGAAAAATCGGACAACAACAAGTTTTAGATAATTCATTGTGCTATTCAAATACCGAAGAACCCATTCCATTCAGTCAATTCCCAAGGAGAAGATAGATTTTTAAATCCGACTACCCCCTAAAAATGGCTATTTTTTGGGCGTGGCTCCGCCCACAATGGGCGTAGCATGCCTTAATCCAGGAAAACACAACTCGACATTGATATCGAACATGTAAACAAGTTTCATCAAGATCGGATCAAAGTCCACAGAGTTATGCTCTGGACAGACAGACACGCGGACATAACAAATATAGTGGTCACTCTGGCTGGTGCTCGTGAACCACAAACCCCAAAAAGTAATAGCATGCGATTGGTAAGAAACTGCAAATACCTGACTCCTTTGTGTCTCTTCCCGGCTATTGTCTCCTGCAGTTGGACATGCCTGAAACCTGTCCCGGTGGTGTTGCACTTTAACTTAAGAACTCCATTTTTTACTGCCCTTGTGCTGATCAGACAAAACAAAACAAAACAAAAAACCCTGCTCCAAACCCTCAGAAGCACCTCTGGCTGCGACTTCCCCTCTCCTCCCACTTCTTGTTTGTTTGTGTGTTGTACCATTCTCCTCAGTGACGACTCCATATTTGCATATCTCTCTCTCTCTCTCTCTGTCTGTCTGTCTGTCTGTCTGTCTGTCTGTCTGTCTGTCTGTCTGTCTGTCTGTCTGTCTGTCTCTCTCTCTCTCTCTCTCTCTCTCTCCCAACATGGACTAACTTGCTCATTTCAACTGTCACCATGCCAACTGACTGGGGGTTGGTACCTCTCTCACCAGCGATGGCATTGCAGCAAAGGACTTGTGACTCTATGGGCCTGACTCGATCTGTGAAGTTTCCGACCCAGATTTCTGCCAATGGCAAATCCTCCGTTCTGGATTTGGTAATGACCAACTTTCCTGCTGAAGTCTTCGGTTCCTCCTCTGCTCCAATTGATTTACCTGACAATATTCTTGTGAGAGACACCATCTCTCCGACTATTCTCACAGAACTGCCTCAACACCAGTGAGCCTGGGGGTTCACTTGTGCTGACTGGCGGGTACTGAAATCCACAATCTCACTTCAGGATGGGTCTTCTATATCTGCCGCCCTGATATGAACTCAGCCTGGGAATTCTTCCACAAAAAAACCGGCTCTCTTATGCACAGATTCATCCCATCTCGTCTTCAGTTATCATACTCTTCCTCCTACCAATGATACACTGAATCATGTGGTCAGGCAGTTTCATCAAAACAACTTGCTTTCTCTTCTTAAAAGGCAAATCCAAATGATGGCAATCTCAGATCATTCCACAAAGCTTGCAACAAGTGTGTCCACTCTCAGGAGAGCAAGAAAACAACATCTGCCCAACCTCAGGAGTGAATTTTCAAACTTCTCTCCTCCCTCAAAAACATGGTGGCACCTTGTTAAGTCTGTCTCTGGTGTATGCTCCCCCTGAATTTGTTGAAATTGCACTCAGCTTGTGAGAAGGCCAAATGCCTCAATTCTATATTTGTGTCTAAATTTTGTGTCCCTCAACCCATCCCTCACTCCCTGTACTCACTCTACCCAGTCACACCCAAATGCTCCTGGACCCTGCATCTTTTTCACCTGAACTCTAACCTGAACTTGCATAACTCGCAACTCAAATTCTGCAACTGGATCAGATGGCATCAGTGCACTTGTCCGAAAAAACCTGCTCTGCTGTTTCTGGCACATCCTCTTTTTGATCAGTTCACCCAGGTACCATTTGTCTTAGCTTTTCTTGAAGAAGTTCAGTCACTCAAACCTTTGTGCCTCATTATCAGCAATGATAATTTTGGGCAAACCACATCCTAAGTTGGCCTCCAAAGCCAGTCACTGACTTGGCATCATCCGCCTTGCAGTCTTTTCTTGGCAAACCTGAACTCTTATCCACCTTTAAAGTCTTCATCTGCAGCTTGATGGAATACTGCTCTCCCTTCTGGGCTGGCACCCCTGTGTCATGCCTTGCTTGGCTTGCCTTATCCTGCCATGGAAACCAAGGCTTTCAAAATCATTGGACTCTCCTGCGATTAAGCTGAGCCTATGGGTTTATCACTTAAACATTGCAGACAGGTTGGTGGTTTCTCTGTCTTCTCCCGCCTCCTTTCTGGTCTTGCACCCTCTGTCGTTCCCGTGCTCTGCCTACCCACACCCAGGTTTCTCGAAGGTGCATGCAGTCTGACAGTAACCTCCTTCTGGTGAAACTCAAAATCTAGACTCATTGCTCATTTCTACTCATTTGTTCTTCTTTTCCCCACCTGTTGAACAAGCTTTCTTCAATCTCTTTAATCTCATTCTTCACTCCAGGGCTTTAACACAGCTGTTCACCACCATCTCAGGTCACCTCCTATCCACAACCATGACCTTTTCGACCTTAATTTACCCTACAAATGGTGACATTTTTCTGGGTTTCAGGTTTTTCCTTTCACTTCTGTGATTGAGAGTTTGCGGTTGTGTAAGTCTTGTTTGCTCTGTTACGTCCTGATCCGTTTTGTGTTCCAGCTGCTCTACGAACCTCAACACTGTACAAAAAACAAAATTCTAGGCTAACATTAGACTGAGAAGACCTCAGTATTAATAATAATAATAAAAATAACTATTCCTTTCACGCCGTGAGGTGCATAGGGCTGCCAAGGCAGTTTCATTTGGCCAAGGAGTACAGTCCTGGATGGGTCACCACTCCGACGCAGGATACTCGAATGGCTTATTACCCCAGTAAACTAGAATTCATTTTGCTGACCTCAGAAGGATGACAGGCTGAGTCAACCCATCTGGTGTTATTTCAATGGCATGACAGGGGCTCAAACTCAGGATCGTAAGATCTTAAGCCAACACCAGGCTCGCCAGAGTATTAACAACACCAGAGTGTTAACAGCATGTTTTATACAAAACTGTATTATGTTTAAAAAGTCACTAAGCTAAACACTCGGCAAATATTGATTGAAGTGTTTGAATAACAACATCATAATCATCAACAATCCCAATACAAAAACAATTATAGCTTACAGATCGTTGTGAAGAAACTGCAATCCTCTTAATTTTTTTGAGATCTCTCTCCACACGAACTGCCATATCTGCCAGCTGTTGCCTCAGAAACTGGCATTCACTGGTGCCCAGAGAACTGTGTTGCTGCTCTGCTGCACCTCGTTCCATGGTACTCAGCTGGGCTGCAGAGCATTGCAGCTCTCGATGACAATCCTAGTTGTTTCATGCAGGTTAATTGCAATTCCAATTTGTTTTCCTCCAATGTCTTACAAAAACATAATACAACCTAACAAAAAACAACAAAAAACAAAAAAAACAAACAAACAAAAAAAACCACAAGAACACAACTTCAATAACCTCGAGGTCTTCTTGATGGGCACGGAGTGAATCCGTGTCTGACGACATCAGGAGTGATTTCAGTTTGCTCCTTTTTTCCTCCGTGCTGGTCAACAATGCACGCGCTTTGCGGCAAGCTACCGAGAAGTCCTAGAGACAAAACAACCTTGGATATAGCAAATAATTTTGAGATAATATGCACATAAACAAACAAAAAAAAACAACCAAAAAACTAACCATGTGGTCCAGAAGGCCATCTTCCGAACACGATATTCCCCTGTGCGATAACACTGGTAGGCTTCGATGCTGCATTGCATCGGTCTCTCCCAAAGTACAGATTTCAGAACTTGCATGTGACTTGTCAATGGCCTTGTTCAATGGATGTGAATCCAGGCTGTGTTGCCAATCTGCCAGACCCTGCAAAAGCTCCTCCCACTGAGAAGTAACGTCCTTGTGGCTGTCAGTGAGTCCCTCGTAAATTGCTCCATGCTCCTCACCAGCAGGCACATTGCTATCCACTTCGACACCATCCCACTCAAGTTCATGGCCACTCAGTTGTAGGGAAAGCAGAAGTGGACGCCACATCTCAACCTCTTCTTGGAATTCCTAAGGGTAATACAGAGTGGGTGCCAACAGCAGTATTTACAGAAAGACACCAAAGTAAATTGCAACAAGTTCCCAGCTGCAATTCCAGGAGTTAAATAAATACACTGACAAAATCTAATCCTCTTCAATTTTTTTTTCCTCTTTTCTTTCATAGAAGAGCTTGTGTGTGTGTGTGTGTGTGTGTGCGTGAGTGTGTGTTGTTGGTTGTTATCTCCAAAGGTGGGCTTCAGAAGGTGGAACGGAGTCCTTCCAGGTCTCGAAGCATCCACCTCCGTTCCGGTCAGGGTGCCATTTTGTTTGCTCAAAATAAAATCGTGTCTGTCCGTCTGGTGAGGCTTCAAAATCAAATCGCAGCCATTTTGTTTGCTCATTATCGGTCTGAGGCCTCATAAGCCTATTTTGTAAGGCTCATGCTTTCTGACTTTTATAGTCATGCATTTTCATTGTCGTGAAGAAGGTTTAAGACTCAGTTTAAAAAAAAATTAACAAGTCAGTCAAGGCAAGGTCCCCCATTCCCTCTCTCAAGTCAAGGCAGAAGTAAGTCACTCTCCCCCCTCTACTCCACTTTCCCCTCTTTCCCCGTGTGTGATCCTCTCCCCCATCCCCTCTGCAGTGTGTGCGCTGAGGGGGGAGAGGGCAAAGGGAGGGATGAGGGGGGAAGAGGGGGGAGAGAGAGGGGGGAGAGAGAGGGCAGAAGGAGTGGAAAGATGGAGAGAGGGAGAGTGAGTGGGGGAGGAAGATTTGAGGTCTTGAAGTCACATATTACATACACATTACAAACTGTATTTCACATGTGTATGGACGTGTATTCACATATTATGTGAAGCAAATAAATTGTGTACATTACATCATTTATGGATCTGATGAATTGCCAGGACTCATTTTGGAAACTCTATGTGCAACATCGAAGTCAAGATGTCCAGATGTCATAAATGTCTCTACCCATGGGTTTCCCATGGATGCTGGCCTTGTCGTCATTCGATTAACTATGGTTAGATATTGTTATTAACCGGACTAATGGTCAATGGAATGTATCTATTCAATTAATAACAATTGCTTATTCGATCATTTTTCTTTTGTATGCAGCACAAGACTGCGGGGTAGCATCGTTGGATGAGGGTGCGGCTGTGCCACTGATGCAATGCCCTCTGTAGGTTAGAGCACAAATTTGGAACTTGTTCAGGGTACCTGCGATAGCTTGCCTACTCTATGCGAAGGACTCCGTTTGATGTTTAACGTCTACCAACTAATGCCAACAAACATTAGTTTAACGTCCATCCGAGGGACAGCACACAGAACACACTGATGTTTCACCCTGCCTGTGAAACACAGGGATGACAGTTTGTAGCTGGGTCGGGATTCAAACCCAGGGTAGACAGCTTACAGGTGAGAGTAGGTACCTCGAGGCCATTCTGCCAATCCTGCATGTTTGATTGACTATCTTAAAATGACCAGTTGGCAATCTACGTGTTTTGGGCATAAAATTGGCACAATAATGAAACTCTCACTGTTTGTCCTTTCCCTTCCCCATTACTCTAATTTACTCGTAATCTTATTCATCTTCTTCTCTCTCCCTCTACAACCCTCCCATGACCTCACCCCATACTTGCAGTCTCCTAAATCCAGTGCATTGTGGGGTTTGGTATTATGACAATGTAAAATTGCACTCAGAAAGTTGTCTGGTGATAATTTGTAAACAGTAATTGAATTACAAATTGAAACCTTGAAAGAAAATGTGGGGCGAGAAAGTTTATAAAAGAGACCAATTTTGATAAACAAACCTCAAAGAGCACTTGCTGTTGCTTGAGAGAAGGCAGGTCATTGGCCGGAGGTTGCTCACGTGCGGCCTTCAGACGCACCATTGTTTGATGTAGCCAGGCATCAGCTTCTCGAAGCTGGTTCCCAAACTGCTCACGGCGCCTAAGTCGCTCCTGCATGCGCTGCTGCTTCAGCTCCGCTTGCTCCCTGAGCAGCTCCCAGCGCTCAAACACACCTGCCGTGCAATCCAAGGTGCACACACTGTATATACTGTAGGCCTATCTAAGCAGAAGTAGGAACCCAAAGTCCTGAATTCAGGTCACGGTAAGATTGATCATGATATGTAGAGTACAAGGCTTTTGTCAAATTAATATCAGGTGTGATATCACAACTATATGCATACTTAAAATGTTTATAGAAATTGTTATTTAAATAATTGTCTTAGTTTGACAAAAAAAAAATAATAATCACATTTATAAGAAAATAAACACTTTGAGGCAAATGGTTAGACATTTATGTGATTTGAAAAACACTAATCAGGTACAAAGCTTGCAAAACACTCGGGGCGACAATGATAAACTCAAGGACAGTGATAACTTTCATTTTAAAGATCACGAAATTGCTATCACGAACATGAACATAAGCTACATTTAAGTTTCATTTTTTACAAAATGCATCACCGAGGTAACCAACCAAGTGTACCCAGAGTTTGTGTTTGAATGACATAAAGCTTTTCTAATGACAGACCTGACATAAACAACTTAACCCTTTCAACCCTGAGCTTCTTGGACTTTTAGCTCCCCACCTTGGGCTCCGTGGAGAAAAATCTGGCCACGCGGGTATATGGAGGTTTGAAGAGCGGATGATAAACCAGCTGTGCGGGTATATGGATGTTTGAATAGCGGATGGTAAACCGGCCGCTGAGGTAAATGGAGGTTTGAATAGCGGCTGGTAAACCAGCTGTGCGGGTATATGGAGGTTTGAATAGTGGCTGATAAACCAGCTGTGCGGGTATATGGAGGTTTGAATAGTGGCTGATAAACCAGCTGTGCGGGTATATGGATGTTTGAATAGCGGATGGTAAACCGGCCGCTGAGGTAAATGGAGGTTTGAATAGCGGCTGGTAAACCGGCCGCTCATGTAGATGGAGGTTTGATAAGCGGATGGTAAACTGGCCACTCAGGTATATGGAGGTATGAATAGTGGCTGGTAAACCGGCTGTGCGGGTATATGGATGTTTGAAGAGCGGATGGTAAACCGGCCGCTCAGGTAAATGGAGGTTTGAATAGCAGCTGGTAAACCGGCCGCGTGGGTATATGGAGGTTTGAATAGCGGCTGGTAAACCGGCCGCTCATGTAGATGGAGGTTTGAATAGTGGCTGGTAAACCGGCCGCTCAGGTAGATGGAGGTTTGAATAGTGGCTGGTAAACCGGCCGCTCAGGTATATGGAGGTTTGAATAGCGGCTGGTAAACCGGCCGTGCGGGTATATGGAGGTTTGAATAGCGGCTGGTAAACCGGCCGTGCGGGTATATGGAGGTTTTAATAGTGGCTGGTAAACCAGCCGTGCGGGTATATGGAGGTTTGAATAGTGGCTGGTAAACCGGCCGTGCGGGTATATGGAGGTTTGAATAGCGGATGGTAAATTGGCCACTCAGGTATATGGAGATTTGAGTAGCGGGTGGTAAACCGGCCGCACGGATATATGGAGGTTTGAATAGCGGCTGGTAAACCAGCCGCGCGGGTATATGGAGGTTTGAATAGCGGCTGGTAAACCGGCCGTGCGGGTATATGGAGGTTTGAATAGCGGCTGGTAAACCGGCCGTGCGGGTATATGGAGGTTTGAATAGTGGCTGGTAAACCGGCCACTCGGGTATATGGAGGTTTGAATAGCGGCTGGTAAACCGGCCACTCGGGTATATGGAGGTTTGAATAGCGGATGGTAAATTGGCCGCTCAGGTATATGGAGATTTGAGTAGCGGGTGGTAAACCGGCCGCACGGATATATGGAGGTTTGAATAGCGGCTGGTAAACCAGCCGCGCGGGTATATGGAGGTTTGAGTAGTGGCTGGTAAACCGGCAGCGTGGGTATATGGAGGTTTGAATAGCGGCCGGTAAACCGGCCACTCAGGAATATGGATGTTTGAATAGCGGATGGTAAACCGGCCACTCGGGTTCCACGGATGAAGGAGGACTTTCCATTCGGAAATAAATCATTTTTGCAAGGAAACCAGGTCTTGATGTCAAAGCCACGATGCTTACCGGATATCTTTCGCTCGAGGCCAGGAGGGTGTATCGAGCCCATTGTTTCTTCATTCTGCAAGGCCTGACCCACTGTCCGTACACGCTCAATGCTGTCTTGACACTCTGCCAGCAGTTGCATCTGAGGAAGGAATGGCCACAGCCAATTAAGTTTTCGACAATTAAAAATATCCGTGTCCGACTCACTGTGAAGGGTAAAGTGACACCAAAAAAGGCCAAATAATACTGGCGACTGTTGCACCAGGTTGCAGGATATAGTTTTCAATTATTTTATGTGTAGTCTTATTACCTCCACCACAGAAGATTTTACCCCTGTCTGTCTGTCTCTTTGAGAAGGATATCTCAATAACTTATGGATGGATTCGGATGACATTTGGTGGACAACTCTGTCATCTGCCAAGGACTAATTGATTTGATTATGATGAAGATCCGAATCCTGATGCGAGAATTATTTAATTTTCAAAGTGATTCTTCACCATTGCGAAATGGGGCCAAAAACGATATATTGTTACGGGGCCGGGTATCGGTGGCGAGCACAACCGCTAGAGAGAGCAGTAGAGTCGGCTCCACTGAACACACTGGAATGGAGGTCATGCCTTTTGGATAAGTCCGAAAGGCACGGGTCCCTTACTGGACCATAAATCGCCAATAATTTGACCGCGTGGGGTAGGGTCAATTGCCAAACTTCAATATACCTAATTACCCATGTGGACCAAGCTACCAGGGAATTCACACCCTCGATGGAAATCGAGTGGAACGAGCCATTACCGAGCCTGAACTGTGTGTTACCCGAGCGAAGATTACCGAGGCCCGTCAAACCAAATGAACAATTTACGGCCTCGCTATTTCTCAATACACACCGTGCCAAGCCAATGAAAGAAACATAGAAATGAGCTGGAACATTTAACAACAGGGATATTTATTTATAATGGGGCAGGGGAGCACGCAAGAAGGCAGAGTTAACCGAATAATGAAGGAATAGCAATTTATGTACAAGCACTTATATATGCAGTTTTACTTAATAGACTGGCAGACCCGTCGCCAGGGCTCAGTATTAAGAGGGACATGTGAACTGGATGGGGGGGGGGGCACAATTATAATATTTAATATTTTTGATAACCCGGTATGCTATTGTATTCATGCTGCATCGACGCATCTATACTGAGGTTGCCGTCGCATACTAACCAAATTGATCTCAGCTAGATTTAATGTTCCGATGTTTTGGCCTGAAATTATTTGAATGCAGGAGAGCCGCAACAAACTGGCGCATTCACAATGCAGATATTCAATGATGAGACAATTGGCACCAATTCAGGTGCGCTTGTACAAGGTGTTGTCAAGAATTGGCATTAGAAAATTAATATACCAGAGATACACTGACTAAACGGGGGAGGTTGGCACCAGAATCATTGCACTTTCAAATAAGATACAGTGGGCTATGACCTGCGATCATCACGTTAAACTATCAACAGCAAATACGACCAGCCTGAAGATACCACAAGGTCCGCATTTAAAGCATTAAATTACACAGAGGTAAGGTTATGCACAAAGCACTAGATATGGGATATGCAAAGCACCAAACACAACATTTAACTTAAACATCAGAAGTACAAAGCAGCCGACCACGGCGGGTGCTGACCACAACCACAACTACACGCACACATGCATCACCAGCAGTCACACACACACAATCTGAACTCCTCGTATAGTTTTTATACCGCTGCACTCGCTGTCAGAAGAGCTGCAGGCGATGTGTCTCGGTGTGGAATCTTCTGAGGACCTTCTCCTTCCATTCATTCAGGCATTTACGTGTGAGGTCTCTCTCGTAGGCCAGCCATACCAGTTGTGCCTTGCGTGCATGGCGCATGGACCGTCGATGGTCAGTGAAGACATTCCTCAACGTTGAGAATGAGTTTTCACACATGGCATTGGACGCACCAAGTGTTAGTCCAAGTCTCATAGCAGTCACTACACTTGGCATGGCTTCCAGCGTTTTGTGGTATGTTGAGAGGAGTTTTTGTGTTGTCAATCTCTCGTTTGGCTGCTTTTCTGTCTGTGTGCGAATAAACTGCTTTGCAACCACACACTCTGTTTCACTGATGGTTGACTTTGTTAATGTCATGATGTGCTGGAGCAAGTGGGGATCCAAAAACCTGCCATTTTCGGGATTCAAGGCAGCGAGTGAACGGGCGAGTTGTGTGTTACGCTCACTGAAGCACTGAGTGATCTCGCCAAGCACAGTGTCAATTGCGCTGTAAAAAACCCTCTGCAGTTCCGTCTTGTCATTGTCGTTGTTTTGTCCTGTAGTCTCCAAAACTACAAACTGTTCCAAGTTCTTATTCGTTGTGCGTCTCCATTTTGGTGGTGCAGGTGTAGCAGTGTGAGCATCGTTGGCCTTGTTCCACAGATCAGTGAACTCATCCTCAGAGCGGAGTTTCTTCACGCACTCTGTAGCACTTGCCACCAGTTCCAACCCCGTTAGCGAGTCCATGTCCTCTGCCTGCAAGAGTCTGTTAGGGCCATCGAACAACATCAGCAGTTTTTGTACAAAGATAGCAATGAACAAGAAAGACAGGCCCAGAGACTTCCCGCAAAAGCCCAATAGCCTCCATCCTCATCTCTGAACCGTAGGCGCGCTCTGCATAAATCTCCGACAGTAAGGATGTGACAAGTCTGGAGATGGCAATGGTTCACATTTGACGATGTAGATTGTTTCAGAAGTCAAGGATGAGACGATGTGATAATTTTTGACCAAGTAATAAAAATGATCAACATGATGTAGTACGGGTGACAGGTTATTAGCTGCAAAATGTCTAAAACCCTGTTTCGTTCAACATCTTTCAAAATTTGACCTTTGCATAACCTTTTAAGGTCACTAAACAATGTGGATATTAAAATAAGGAAACAGGATACGTGCTATAGATTATTGGAGTTAGTTCATCGAAGAAGGTCGAAAACCGGGTTCGATTCCCACAACTTTAAAAATTTGACCTTTGCGAACTTTAAAGGTCAAAGGTCAAGGATTATGACCTTTGGTGCTAAACTTCCTCTGGAACATTTCAGGAACAATATAACGTCATATAGGCTATATGGTATTTCGCACTCTTCGGATTATCCATACTTTGATGAAATCAGCGTAAAAACAAACTTGAAGGGGGCGCCACGGGCAAGGTGTTCGAGATAGAGCAAAATGGTTTGAAGACTTTAGGTGGGGAATGACCTCAAGATTATGCATAAAAAATATTGTCATCCTAACTCTCAAAGTTTGGGCGGTCATATGATTTTTATGTCAAAATTCGCAATTTTCTAAGTTCGTGACCTTGTGACCTTGACCTTGGGACAAAAATGAAAAATCGAGCTCCGTGCGGCTATGCAGGTGCCATTGGGCTAACCAAACACCAAAACCCCTGCCAGATTCGACAAACCCCCTCGGAGAAGATGCAAATTGAAATCGGCTACCCCCTAAAAACACGTTTTTGGGGCGTGGCTCCGCCCATAATGGGCGCAACATGCCCATTCTCAGGAAAACACAACTAGATCATGATATAAACCTCCCACCAAAATTTTATCACGATCGGATCAAAACCCACGGAGCTATGCTCGGGAGAGACAGACAGACACACACCAATAACGAATATAGTGGTCACTTACTGACTCGTAAACTTACTGACTCGTGAACCAATATCCTTAAAAGATCCTATGATCACAGACACGGTGGCGAAATGTCCCGTCCACCTTTGATCAAGAAGTCGTTTTAACTGCTCACCTTTATACTGTACAGCAACAGTGGGCTTTCTGAGGAATTTGTACAGGCAACAACAAACCTCGAGGAAATCAGTGACAGCTTTCTCTGCTGCCAGTGCGTGGATAACTACCAGATCGATTTGGTGATTTAAACAGTGCACATAGGGGATTTCTCTTTCCAATATCTCTTGCAACAACTTTTGCACCCCACCGTGCTTCTCAGCCATTACCGAAGCCCCATCGTACACCTGACATAATATTTTTGACGTGTGAAGTCTTGTTTTTGTCAGCTCTGCAATTATTAGGTCTGTCAATGTTTTTGCATCTCCAGCGTTGGCTGTAGCTATTGTGAGTAGACGCTCTGTTGCTTCATTTGATGCGGATACAAAGCGAATGATGATTGATATGTTCTCACGTTCAGTGGGGTCCCTCGTCCCATCCACCTTGATGGTAAACGACGATGTGCCGACTTCTTCCACAATGGCATCCGTTACAACATTACTCAATGTGCAGATCAGTTCATTCTGCATTTCCGGACTAGTATAGCTTGCGTTTCGTGGGATATGCTTTATTATTTCGGCTAGCTCGGACCAGAAATGGAGGTTTGAATAGCAGTGTAGTTTAAAAGCGAGAGAAAGAGCCCACTGTGCCCATCTGACATATCCTCAAAATTATCAAGGCTCCCTCTGAAAGGTAACTGATTTTCTGCGAGAAATCCCACAACATCTATAAGAGCAGACACATAGTACCAGTTTCTATTTAGCTGGTCAGCATTGAGGAGTGTGGAAATCTCCTTACCACAATCGATGCGCCTCTCATTCTCCTTCCACCTCAAAACACAAGTTAAATGTTCCTTTGAAGTTGCGTGTTTGTGAAACCCCCTGTCTTTCTCAACGGCATGTTTCCAATTCCGGTAGCCTCGCACTGTGAAAGTAGAGTCCACTGGGCCGTGTGCAGTGTTAAACTTCCGACATGGATAGCAGAATGCTGCATCTGTCTGCACACTGTATTCCAGCCATTCATTAGTCTGGTACCACGAGGACACAAAAGAGCGACTCTTGTTCTGAAACAGATGGCCAGGGTACCGCTGGAGAACAACTTGATTCGGTCTCTCACTTCCAAAATCACCGGGAAGCAGCTTGACAGTCACACCCGATCCCGAGGCCACCACCGAGCGTGGCAACCTGGTTGCCTGCGCTGGGGCTCCAGCCGCAGGGCTAACGTTGCTGGCTTGGCCAGGTCCGCCAGCTTCTGTCGGTATTTCATCGACATGATCGTCTCCTCCTCCTCCTCCTCCTCCTCCTTCTCCAACTCCTCCCACAACATGTCTTTCTTCATCTTTATTTTCGTCGGTTGCGTTTTTTCCTTTTCTTAGCCATTTTCGTATATCCATGTCTTTTTCTACTGCTGCCAGCTAGCGCAATCCGTGACTCGTCCCTCGTGACTCGTGTCACTAATCTCACGACTCGCGAGATTTGACGGTTGACGGTTTTATTTATTAAATGATGCATGCACCAAAAACAGGTTTTATCTGCATAATTTCAAATGTAAGCACGATTGCAAACACACATATTTTTTAATTTTTATTAGAAAATTACTTTTGTAAGATGGAGGGTTGTGAAGGTCACAAGGTGCACTTCATCTTTAATTCTGTAAATTCATGTCTTTTCCTTATTCATATTATGACTATATTACATTTATACCTAACGTACAACCAATCAGGTAACCTGCTTAAAGGGCCTCCATATCGAAGACGCTGATTGGCTAGTCCTTAAAACTAAATGATCCACGATATATATATATATATATATATATATATATATATATATATATATATATATATATATATATAAAACGGATATATATATATATATATATATATATATATATATATATATATATATATATATATATATATATATATATATATATATATATATCCACCCACAGCATCGACATTCGACACGAGGTCTTGCGGCTGACTGTCGTCTTGGCTGCTGGGGTTGGTGCTTGCGTTATTATCTCTTATCTTGTGGGAATGGACTGTATTGTCTTGCCAATTGCTTTTGGAGATGCGCTGACAAGCGTACACTTATCTCTTGACTGTTATTTAAAGAAGGATATTATTAAAGAACAGTTTATGCAAGAAGGCCTTATTATTCACCACGTTGAACATCTGGAATAAGGGTTTTAGTTCACACAGGTGAACTCTTAAACAGCAAGGAGTTCACAGTGGGCGCTTGTCCTAAAACACCACGTTGTTCACAGGGTGCAACAGGGCATAAATGGGTGGCGTACAAGTGGGGGGGCATTGCACCAAAATGCTCCCCCCCCTAGCGATGGGCCTGTAGACTGGTGCCACAAACACACACGTACACCCAAAAAGAAACGGACCCGTGAGGTCTTTATTGGAGGCCTCCAGCTCGAGGAAAGGCGAGCTGGAGGTCAGAGCCTATTCTTGGACCTTCCCGCCTCATACGGTCTTCGACGATCCAGTGTGCAGGACTCGAACCCGCCACACAATGCCACTCCAAACCCAGGCAGGCGATCCTCGCGGGACAGGCTTGCAGGCACACAGGCCACAAGAGAAGACGCTCTGTTGGCGGGACCCCAGGAAGGTGACGACTGGCTTCAGAAGACCACCAGACGTCCAAGATACCGAAGACCTGAAGACAATTCCTCCGAAGACCAGAAGACAACTCTCAACAACTCTCGCTTTGCCCACGTGCGCTTCTCTTATCCCACGCTCGTACTCCCTCATTGGGCAGAGAGAACGCTCTATGCCCATATTTGGAGCCAAGCCAGAATGAAACGCTTGTGCCCATATTTGGGGCGAAGCCAGAGCGTAACGCTTGTGCCCATATCTGGGGCGAAGCCAGAGCGCAACGCTTGTGCCCATATTTGGAGCGAAGCCAGCACACCAACATCCAGCGAAACCCCGCCTAGCACACTGGACTCCGCCCACGTACATGCTGACACGCATGCGTGCAATGGTGCCGGTGGATGATGGTGGAAGGAAACAAAGGCAGGTGTTGTTGTCGATAATTTCAATCCTAACTATCAAAATAACTCACAGCGCACGTACAATTAATCACCCATTAAACATCGGACGGGACCTTAACTAGAAACACATACTTACTGATATAACTGATCTATAGGACCTGGCTGTTGTGTGCAGTTAGCTTCCAAATTCGCAACATATAGCATGATATTTCAAAAAGTTATTGACAGATTATGATAAAACATGCTGAATGAGTTGGTTAGGTTGCAAGAACAAGCCAATTACATTTTGGTTCAAGTCCGGATGCAGATCCGGCCTATTAGTGGGATACAAAACGTACACTGTTCAGCCTGGTGGCAGTATATAATATGCTCTCCACTGAGTGCTGTTCTAGTTTTTAAAGTGATTCTTCCTTTTTGAGAGATAGGGCCAAAAACGATATAGTATGATATTTTAAAATGTTGTGGACAAGTTGTGACAAAACTTGGTGGATGAGTTGGTAAGGTGACAAGAAGAAGCCAATTAGATTTTGGTTCAAGTCTGGATGCAGATCCGACCTATTAGTGGGATACAAAACGTAAACTGTTCAGCCTGGCGGAGGTACGCGCTGCACCGAGTACTGTTCTGGTTTTGTATGTAGTCACTATCCACTCTTAACGGGCACAGACATTTAAAACTATCTTTCAAAATCATGTTTCATGCAAATAATGATCAATTAAATCCTGCACACTCTTAAGAAGAACTCAAGAACATTTCAAAAACTTGGATCAAATAACAACTTCCATTATGGTGTTAAAAAGCCATTTATGTGCTGCAAAGGACTCAAAACTCCATTTAAATATTGGTCGGTAACTGTGATATTAATATTAACCGAAATGATGAGCCCCAAAAGGCAGAAACAGAAATCTCTTTGCCTTATCGGTACATCGACAAATTTTCAAATGAGCCTTTACGGTGTCGCGGCACTCAAGTCATGAATGCTTTAACACATTGAATGTCAACTTTTGCCGGCAGTCAAATGCCCTGGATCATGTAGAAGAAGCTTATTTCAATTATAATCTTTTATTTCGCATTGTAACAATCTCTTCTGTAGTCTTAGTTGAGCTCAAGTGAGCTTTGTGCCAATATCATGTTTGCGCATTTTCGTGATTTTCAATACAGCAGGCCCGCCCCGAACGCGGGTTTCCACATCGAAGTTTCGCTCTATCGCGGTTGAGTTATGGTAAAATGTGCCGATCGCGGCATGAGTCCCCTGCTCTATCGCGGTCTGGCATGGAGGAATACACAACCCTGTATCTTCTTCTTATCTCACAGCCCCGCACTGCCCTCCATTGCAGACTCAGTTGCTCTTTCGATACCGTGCCGCACGGACTGTTATCACGTGACATTGCGTGATTTAGTTTGATATCGCATAATTTAGTTTGCTATCACGGGTGTTTGTGACAATAAATAGTTCTGAAGAAGAGCGTGTGGGGTGTCATGAAGAAGAAGAATATGTGGGGGTTTTAGTGAAATAAGGCAAATGAAGCATTATAAAATGTTGTTAAAACTTTTGAAGTAAGAAGCAAATTAATTAAATTATGAGGAATGTTGGTTCAATTGGGAAGTAATGTGAAAGGAAGAAATAAAGAATGAACCAAGGAAGGAAATAGGAGGCAGAATGAGTTCCTGATGTTTTTGTTTTTTTTTTCCGAGCAAAAATATTTGTTTGTTTGTTTTGAAGCGAGGAGGGGGGAAATAAGCCAAAGTTGAGGGGCGTGAAAGAGAACACTTGGGATAAATCAGAATGAGGAATATATCTTGAGAGCTCGTCTTCATGGAGTTCCCCAACTCTCCCGAAAAGACCAGGCAATCCTCTACAGGCTCAGACTTTGACATTATGCTGAACTTCTATTTACATAGGACAGGGTGTCACCCTATGGGGTTCTGTGAGCGGTGTAAGGTTCCCAAAAATTTGGATCACATCTTCACACAATGCCCTCGGTACAGTACAGCTGACCCAGATCATGCCTCTTCCACTCTGCCTGAGAGATGGGGATCAGCTGGTCGGGTGTACTGAGCACACTGTGCCGATTGAGCCAGAAGCACCCTGTAAATCGTTGTTGAAATTTATAAAAGAAACGGGTCAATCAATATAAAGTCCCCCATACTTGTCTGCTCCAGCCGAAGTGTTGAGGTGCGCGGCGTATATAGAGCCTAACGGCTCTGAAAACGCCATTAAAACAAAAGAAGAAGTCTTATGGAGAGGTGTTTGAAATTCAAGCGTGAGGTGGAAGCTGCCATGGCACCTTATACAGAGATCTATAAGGACATGCAGAACAAGGCAAAGCAGACAAAGATCACATCCTTCTTCACAAAGTCTGATGACCCTGATGACCCTAAGCCAGGGATGTTGATATCATCTTGATAACGGCCAACGCCCATCATCATCATCATCATCATCATCATCATCATCATCATCATCATCAGGTACAATTTTAATTGTTTTTCATTTTTACAAGTTTAGGCAAAAAAGTTGATAAATTTTAGAATTGATTCCGCCAACCATATTTTTCCCATAAGGTCTTCACTTTGTGCATCGCGGTTTTACCCAACGCGTGTGTTTTTCCAAGAACGTAACCCCCACGAGCGGGGAGGGTCTGCTGTCTTGCATACAATGGTACAACACTAATTGGATCATGATAAAAAAAAAAAAAAAACAGCCGTTTTTACAGCCATATTTCCTTGCTGAGCAGGGGTTAGCTTTTCTTAAGGCAATGTTTTATGGCCGGATGCCCTTCCTGACGCCAACCCTGGTCGCCTCTTACAACACACAGGGATATGGTACACCTATTCTAACCGGGGCATACGCCGGGACCAGTACACCGGTACTCATTTCGTCGACCTCGGAAGGATGACAGGCTGTCAACTTCCTGGTGTAAATTCAGCGGCCAACGGGGCTTGAACTCAGGACCCTAGGATCCCAAGCCACCACCCTAACCACGAAGCCAACACCAGGCTTGATCATGATTATAATTACATATATTTATGTTCACCGAAATGCAGGCAGACTGTTTGTTGCATTATCTTGCATGCCAGCATATTCTGTTTACAATACAATGGTGTAATCTTTTCGACAACAATACTCGTAGTGGCAGAATGTGGGACAACCAGCACTATGAGTGGCAGTCAACGTGTTGAGGTTATAATTATGCCTGGAGGGATCACCACTCAATTGCATGTTGTGGTCAATTCAGCTGAACAGCCCTGGGTGTGAAACACACACCGGTAAGGCCAATGTAACAAGGCCTTACCTACTCCACCAAAGAACCGCTTCTAGTTTTGGGGATGGGGCTTCAAAATTCTTATTCTAAAAACAGTACTTCTGTCAATGCACGCGTTCCATTAAACGGATTCCAAGTGCATTGTTTAAGCTGCATACATGAATATTCTCTATCACTGAATCACCACGTGACACATTTGCCTGCAACATACCTACAACGTATTAATTACGTTACAACACAAAGGGATGCCACCTTACATATTGATCATAGGCAGAGTCAAGGTCGGGACCTGTGGGCGTTCTCCGGCTCAAAAAAATCTCTGTCTGTTGCAGATGAAATCTGCAGGCATCCAATGCACCGTCTAACTGTTGAAGCTGGTAATCCAGCACTCTACCACCATTCCCTGAAAAGCAAAACCAGTCAATGAAAACAACTGTCATCTTTACACACCAAAATACTTTACCATTTTTGTGCAATATATATATATATCTCTCTCTGCCAAGAGGGCACCAGTGGAACTTGGAGAAACATCTTAAGGGACTCTTCCTTTCAAAAATCACTGCAAGTACTATTTGTGTGCATGCAAACTGCAAAGTTTAATACATACCAGATAAGCCACCGTCATCAAGTGTGAAAGTCCTGTCATTGTCACGTTCATCTTCATCCTCGTTTCCACCACCATCTCTGCTCGCCTCAGGCCTGGTGATATCGTACTGATAGTCCCACTCGAGGCTAGCAGGGGTGTCTCGACCAGAACGTAGTGCCGAGTGTCCTTGTGGCCGCGTTGACAAAGGTTGCAGGAAACATGATGTCGTAGGGGTCGCTGTGGTCGAAACATCGATGGGGCGGTATGGCTCGCTCCTCCCTATTACCTCTAGATCCTCCGTCTCAGCCTCAACATCGGATACCTCCCTCTCATCTCCGGTCACAATGACCTGGAGGTTACAGAAAGCAAGGTTACAATCGCACTTGTCACACCAGACAGCAGTGTCAGAATTTATCTATTACAAAAAAAAAACAATTCAAGCATGACTCACTGGAAGACCATGGATGCGAGTAAGATATCGTTCAACCCTGGCAAACACATCCTGCCAGTCCCGCCGAAGCTGCTCAAGCTCTTCTTCTATTGCAGCGGCATCCAATGGCTCGCTCTTCATGATGAGCTCCTCGGCATGTGTGATCAGCTCTTCAATGCGTACTGTGTTCAACTCTATCTCCTGCTGATAGGCCTGCAATCATGCCACATCAAATTGTGATTGAATGCCAGAATATATAATCAATTCATGCTTTTTTATTCAATTCATTTCATCAATTCATGCATCAGAGGGGGGGGAGAATCAAGATAAGTTTGCCATGACGAGAGAATAATTGTGAGGTTGAAGGAAGTTCACTTGATTCAATAATCTTTCACAGACAATGAGGTTCAACTATTTAAATAATGTGTAGGCAGGAACCCATTAATGATTGTCTCAAGTACCAAAGTGGAACTTTCCACGTTCTGAATCACAATGGTGCTTTTCCTTGGTCTGTGCACATGGTGAGCAACATTTCATTGATTTGTTGAGTTTTGTGATTACCGGGGAGGGAAACTTCTGTTTATGCAACAGCGGCACAAAGTCCGTAAATGATGCATGATATCATTACAGTAAGAAAAAAAAAAATTGCCTGCAGTTTCAATGAAGAAAACGGTGCTTTTCACATTGCGGGTACTGTTATTTCAATGATGTCATGCAATCTTTTTGTTGCAGCAATTCCATGAGGACTGTAAACGATTACTTTAATGGACCACACACACATAGTAAGTTATTAACCGCCACAGAGGTGGTATTATTTTGTCGTCCGTTATTAATATATTATAATGGATAGATGGATAGATATGCAAACTCTCAGGAAGGGAAAACTGGAAATTTGGAAGGAGGTGGGCTAAGGGATAGAGGGAGAGGGGGTTAACAGGGTACAAAAAAATCATGGTTTTACATGGGGAATGGTCTGAGATGGTGGCAAACAGCAGTCTTGAAGACTTGGAGGGAAGAATGAGATTGAAGAGAATGTAAAAGTTGGTTCCACAGGTGGTGGTGTGGGGGGGGGGGAGAGGAATAAATGAACGGAGGTGAGAAGCAATTCTTTGGGAATTTCATGAGAAGGGGATTGCTGGTGGATCACGTCCTCCCGACAAAAATCCGGAGCGGGGGGGGGGGGGAGGGGGGATTGCGGAAAGAGCAGAGGATGCAAGACCAGAAAGGAGGTAGTTGAAGACAAGAGACCACCGAAGATAATGACACCCTTACTTGGTGTCATTCCGACCTTGAGCCATGGCAATGGCAATGTGTAAAATGATTATGGTGTTGTATCGGTATCATAGTGTCATTCCTTCCTCGCTTGTTTGTTTTTTTATTTTTTTGACTTCCATCTCGACATGTTTTTTCATTAAAAAAAAAAAATTGGTCCTGACTTGTTAAAAAGAGTAGTTTTGCTTTAACATTTATGCAAGAGCATTCAGGGGGATTAATAGTAGTTGAGATAATCTATGTAGAAGGTATGGAAGGGCTTTAAGATGAAGTCCCCACAGGCATAGATTCTTTACTTCCTCCACTCAGTTGAGAAAATAAAGAAAAAGGAAAGCTACCAGAAGATGAATCCCCATGGCTAAATAATATGCATCTGATAGCATTGAATAAGGTGGAACCAGATAAGTATGATGCTCGGTGATGTATTTCACAACTCAATTAAGTCAGCAGAGGGACCAGACGATAGGAGAGTAGCAAATGTAAGACCGTGTTTGAAAAAGGATCCAGGGAGGAAGAGAACTACAAACATCACCTTAATTTTGGTTGCAGAGAAGATGTGTGTAATGTTAATTAGGGTCAGGTGGGGGATCCATTTAAATAAATTTAAACTAATTAAAGGCAGTCATTATGGATTTACTGAAGGATGTATATGATGTACAAGTTTATTTGAGTTTTATGAAGCAGTTCCTGAATGGATGGATGAGGGAAGTGCAATGGGTGCAGTAATGTCCAGACTTTAAGAAGGCATTTGATATGATACCACATCGAAGGTTGTTGGCTAATGTTAGGGTTTGTAGAATGGCTGGCAGAGTAGCTGTATGGATTGGAAACCAAGCAGGCTTCATGCTGGGAAGCAAATAATGTCTGTCAGTGGAAGGATGTCAGATTGGGTGGTTGCAAGTACAGTAATGCTATACTTTACGGACCAGTAGTGGGACCATTGTTACATATCTATCTGTAATTCCAGAAATCTCTGTGTGTGTGTGTGTGTGTCTGTGTCTGTCTGCGACCGCCGTTTCTCGACAACCGCCGGTCCGATCTGATTGAAAATTGCCAGGAATATTGCCGGGACCCCGCGGATGTGACTTTTCAAGGTTTGATATCAATCAGACGAGCGGTTCCCAAGTTACGGCAATTTATCTGTCGACCAATGACAGTACACGGTGCTATGACAACACGAATGACGTCACAATTAATGGTTATTTATTTATTTTTATTTTATTCTTTTTTTTTGCACGATTGACGTCTCAATTCTTCTTCTTCTTCGTTTGGTATGAGGTCACAATCGACGCTGGTGACCTGAGTATGTGCCTTTTCAAGGTTTGATATCAATCGGACAAGCGGTTCCCAAGTTACGGCCATTTATCTGTCAACCAATGACAAGACACGGTGCTATGACATCACGAATGTCACAATTAATGTTTATTTTTTTTTTGCACGATTGACGTCACAATTCTTCTTCTTCTTCTTCTTCTTCTTCTTCTTCTTCTTCTTCTTCTTCTTCTTCTTCTTCTTCTTCTTCGTTTGGTATGACATCACAATCAATGCTGGAGACCTGAGTATGTGCCTTTTCAAGGTTTGATGTCGTTCTTCATCCGTTTAGCTGTTTCCCAAGTGTTTCCTAAGGTTTGAAAGATGTTTTTTCCCAAGGTTTGAATTAATTGTTCAAATTAGTAATTAATCCCAAGGTTTGCATTTTCCCAAGGGAAAGAGCTGTTTCCCGAGGGTTTGAAAGCTGTTTTTTCCCAAGGTTTGAATTCATTGTTGTGCTGAGTAGACATTTGTGAATACATTTACAGAGAGAGGGGCGAGAGAGGAGGGGGGAGAGAGGGGCGGAGAGAGGGGGCAAGAGAGGGGGTGAGAGAGGGGAGGGAGACAGGGGGTGAGAGAGAGGGGGGAGCACAATTCAAGAGAGGGGGAGAGAGGAGGGGCGAGAGAGGGGGACGGGAAAGGGGGGTGAGAGTGGGGGCGAGAGAGAGGGGCGAGGAAGAGGGGGGCGAGAGGGGGGGGAGAGAGAGAGGGGCGTCACAATTCTTCTTCTTCTTCGTTTGATATGACGTCACAATTGACGCTGGGGACCTGAGTATGTTTCCCAGGTGTTTCCCAAGTTATGGCCATTTATGATAGGGTTGGTCCGATCTAATTGAAACAATGCCCCAATCCAATCGTCGTTTACGAGAGCGAAGGAACGAAGCTGCACATACTGGCACGGCATGCACCTACGGGCACGCACCTACAGGCCCGCACGGAGCTATGACATCATGACACGTCATAGCAAGGTGCTATGACGTCACGACACATCATGACAGGACACGGTACTATGACGTCATTTATGACGTCACAATTGTTCTTTCTTTTATTTTTTTTGCACGATTGACGTCACAATTCTTCTTCGTTTGATATGACGTCACAATTGACGCTGGGGACCTGAGTATGTGCGTTTTCAAGGTTTGATATCGTTCTTCTTCATCCGTTTCAGCCGTTTCTCAAGTGTTTCCCAGGTTATGCCAGTGATGTCTTGGCCACGCACTTATGGCCACGCACCTACAGGCACGCACCTACAAGCACGCACCTACGGGTCCGCACTAGTAATTTAAATCAATGACATAGACAGTGGGATTTTTCCACAGTTGACTTTAAGATGTAGCATAGTCTCAATACTTTGAGATTTTTTTGGATACGAAGTCAAGACTCATGGAAGAACGAGGACACAACATAGCAAAAGGAACAGTAGAAAGCAGGGGAAAACACTGACAGCAGAGTTGAAAGACAAAAATAACAAAATTGAAAGTTGAATTTTGAAATTTTTCAGAGTTGAATTTCAGAGTTGAAAGCAGAGTTGAAATAAAGACAAAAAGAGGAGAACTGGACAAACAAAGGAAATGGGAAGGAATGAGGAGTAGAGGAGGATGCATGGAGTAGACAAGATGGACACAGCAGCAAACTCTTAGGAAGGTAAAACCGGAATCTTGGAAGGAGGTGGTCGCGAGGAAATGGGTGAAACGTCATCTGCTCTTGCTTGTTTATGACTAAATTAGCAGAGTAGATCGAGTTACTACATGTATATATATATATATATATATATATATATATATATATATATATATATATATATATATATATACATATATATATATATACATATATATATATATATATATATATATATATACATATATATATATATATATATATATGTATATATATATATATATATACATATATATATATATATATACATATATATATATATATGTATACATATATATATATATACATATATATATATATGTATATATATATATACATATATATATACATATATATATATATGTATATATATATATATATACATATATATATAGATATATATATATATATATATATATATATATATATATATATATATATATATATATATATATATATATATATATATATATATATATATTGTTGTAGATTTCCGCCCGCCGGCGTGCGAACGACCGTGTCTAACCAATAGCGGTCGCTTCGCCCACTGAACGGACAATCCAGTCGCGGCTTTCCGGATGAACGCCGAAAACCAGCCACGGGTGTGTTTTTAACCACACCACAACCTTGTCCGCACTCTACCCGTGCTACAGGGTCAATCGCCGAATTGTCGATATACCTAATTAATCGCACGGATAGACTACCGAGAGATTGTACCTCAACGGGACCGCTTTGAAACGAGCCGCTTAAGCAGCTCGCTTCCTTTTGGGATAACCGAGCGGTGTATTATCGCGCAGTCCCGTTGGACCCGATCACTTTACCGGCTATTTAAAACCAACTATATTCCGAGAGCAAGATGGCAACTCAATTAAGGGAAGACGACGCAACGAACAGGTTTACATTCACACAAGGACATTTATTGTAATAAAGTACGTAAGCAGGCATGCACGTATGCAATTAAACAAGGCAAAACGCGTATGCTATTATACAAGGCCAACATGCATGACAGGAGAACTACAACCGTTCTACACAATCACTTAACAGTTTTCCGACTTAGTAGACACGAGCCCACGGACACATGTACGCACACACACAAACCCAAGAAATAGTGCCAGAGGCCTTTAATAACGAGCTCCAGCTCGGAGGACAGGTGAGCTGAAACCCAGAGTTTATCTCGAACCTCTCCACTTCGTGTGGTCTTCAAGTTGTTCAGACCCGGGCTCCAGTGAGAGCAAGCTGGACTGAATCGCCGTGAGCCGCGATCCTTCCCGAGCTCCCGCGAATCCTCCCGCGCTTCTCAACACGTGCTGGTGAGACGAGGCGCTGATCCTTCCCGTCGATGTGTCGCTTCCCCGAGGAACCACCTCCAAGAAGAGGTCGATGAGTCACACCAAGCAGGGAACCAAACAGAGAACAAAGAGCTCCATGAACCAAGAAGAAGAAGAAGCCACCACTCGCAGCTCAAGCCGAGCAACCGGCTCAACTCACAAAGCAGCTCTCCAAAAAGTCTTCACCCGAGCCAAGCAGAAGCCGAAGCTCACTGAACAACTCCTCTGTAGAAGCCAAAAAGCTTCCGAAGGTCTCAACCCTAACCCAAATATATATATGTGACATTGTGTCATGTCACATAACCCAAGCCAAACAGGACCCGAAGGTTTGCTGAACGACTCCCCTCAACTCCCTTCTACAACTCCTCACATGAACCAAGAAAGGATCTCCTCTTTATCCTTCTCCGTCCCCCTCCCCCGCGCCCGGCGTGACTCATGCCCTCGTGATCCATCCCCCGCTCAACATGGGTGGGAGGGAGTTGTTGACATCATGAATCACGGGACGGCAGGGTTCTTCTTCCTCTTCGCAGAAGAGGGGGAGGGACGTCTCCATTGTTTCGTTCCCTATCTATTAAATCGATCCGCAGTGCATCCAATTGATTTCTGAACATTTAAACAATGGAAGGTGAGCTATCTCGGGAACAAGCACTTATCGACATAGCTGACTAAAGGAACCTGTATGTTGTGTGCAATCGAATTCCAAATTCGTAACGAGAACAGGCACTCAGTAGAGCGCATACCTTCGCCAACGCTACATTTTGCCCCCCCCCAGAAACCGTAGATTGTGAGGGTATTTAATCCCATACCACATCTGCCATCTCATATGTGTTATGATGGCTTAAAAACATTAAATTTCCTGTGTCATCTCGTATATCACAAGATTGGGCATTGAATTCACAACATTTTGGCATTGGTTGCATGCAAATTGGATAAAAATCGACCACACTATGGAAAAATGACGATTTTGACCTTTTCATGACCTCGACCTTGACCTTTGTACTCTTAATTTTGTAATTGGTATGAGAGTGTGGGGAACAGAACAGTCAACATTTTGGTGTTGGTTTCATGCAAATCGGATAAGAATTGACCGTGTTATGACTAAAACCGCACATTTTGCAATGTCGTAACCCCCCCCCCCCGAACTTTGACTCCCAACCGCTAATAAGGGTTATTACGTCATTGTGTCATGTCACATATCACAAGATGGGGCATTGAATTCTGAACATTTTGGCATTAGTTGCATGCAAATTGGATACAAATTGACCGCGCTATGGTAAAAAGACGATTTTGACCTTTTCATGACCTTGACCTTTGACCCGATCGCTCCCAAAATCTAATCAAATGGTCCTCGGATAATAACCAATCATCCCACCAAATTTGCTGCGATTCAGTTCAATACCTTTGGAGTTGTGCGAATAACAAACAAACAAACACACATATTCACAAATAAATAAATAAATACACAGCGATCAAAACATAACCTTCGCAACAAAGTTTGTGAAGGTAACAACATATATATATATATATATATATATATATATATATATATATATATATATATATATATATATATATATATATTATATTATATATTATATACACATACACAAACATACAGTATATATGTTATTATATATGTATATATATATATATATATATATATATATATATATATATATATATATAAATATATAAATATATATATGTATATATATATATATATATATATATATATATATATATATATTTCTCGATACACATTTACACACGTATATATCAGAGATGCCAACTTTTGGAAATCAGAATTAGGGAGGATTTTCAACCGACACCAAATAATGTGCGCGAAGCGCACATCTCGAGCGCGGAGCGCTCGACCCTTGCGGCGGGGTCCAGGGCCCGCCTTAGGGCCCTGGAAGCTCTGGGGTTCTAGACGCTCTCTAGTGCCCTCTGAGCCCTATTTTGGAGCATTTAACATGTTAAGAATTCCCACTTTTTGAACAAAAAAAGGAGAAAATTGTGCACTTTTTAATGTTACGTGTATGTTAATATTAGTAAGTTAGGGGACAATCAAAGATTAACAAAAAGCACAAAAGAAGCAATATTTTTCTTACCTTACTGGCTGGTACTACTGCTGCTTGCTTTTTCCATGGCAGCTTTGCTGAGTGACAGCTGTGTGGCTCTTTTAGCCCTTCTGATTATGTCTTTGCTGTATTCTCTCTGGTAGCAAGGGGTGCTATGAGCTAGTTTTTCAATTAAGAGAGCTTCCAGGGTTTTGACACTCAAATTGGGACGAAATTCAGTATGATTCTTCCGTACAAGACTGAGTGCCCGCTCACATGATGCGTTCGAATGAGGAATGACCAAGATTCCCTTCATCACTTTGCTCAAATTAGGATACTTCTTGGCACCAGTGCAGGGATCTGTGAGCTGTGAAATCCGATGCCACTGCTCATCCACTCTCACTGTCTCAGTAGCAATTGTAGCTATGGAGGCGTCTGCCTGGTAGTGAGCGAATTCACTCTCAAGACTGTCTATGTCACTATCACCGCCACTGAACAGACAGGGGAATTTCTTGATGAAAAACTCCACACAGTCAAACCCCACTTCTTGGTGAAGCTTAACATCCAGCACCTGAGCATGCTTGGCTAATTCATCATCTAGCGGCCAGGTTTTGAAGATGTAATTGCAGGCTTTCACATAATATGAGCGAACTGCACTGAAGAAACCTTGGATGTCTGACTCACTCAGAGTGAAGGTGGATTTCTTGAGACTCCTTTGTTCCCTTATATACAGTTTGGCATCGTTCCCAATCATGAGGTCCTCATCATTCTTCTGATGATTTCTGTCAGAGAAGGGTACATTTACCAGAGAAACCGATGACACCGATGGTTTCAAAAACCGTACGAAGATATCTTTCAGAAGACCATTCAATTCTCCGTGCAGGAGATGAATACAGGGTTCGTCTCTTTGGAGCAGAAGATTCCCCTTCTCAAAAAGCTTGTTAGCATATCGAAGGAAGAAACAATAGAGTTTTGTTTGTGGAGACAAGAACATCCTGTTGACACGTTTTTCTCTAGATTCCTGCACAGTGTTTGAGGAAGATGCGCTTTTAGTTGTAGAACTCGTAGTACACTTAGCCGCAGGGCGATCACACTTGCGTTTACTGCCAGCAGAAGAGGTCAGACTCGTAGTACCAGATCCAATTTTACGTTTGAGGAGAGAGCTTGAGGTAGGTGCAGCCAAGGAAGAAGACCTCTGATTCGAAGGTTTTGCTGAGCTTCTATCAAGTGATTTGGCAAAAGCAGAACTTAACTTGGGTCCTTCTTTGCCTGTAGATGGGACTATCACAGTCTTTCTCGACTCTGAAGGGATCTGCTTTGTAGATGAACGTGATGAAGGGCCGGTGATGCTACCTGCTCTCAGCATTGGTTTTGGTGCTGTCCCTGCTGTCTTCTTCGCAGCAGATACTGCAGTGGTAGTGGTGAATGCTGCTCCACTAGTGCTTGATCCTGCAGTGCCAGTACTGGCAGTAGATACAGTGCCGTCCTTCTTGCTCGTTGTTAGAGTCTTGGCTACAGTTGGTTGCATTTTTCTTCGTACTTCTTCTTTGAAGAAGAGGCGAAGTGGCTCCCACTGTTCAATCAGCCTGTCTAGGCACTGACCAAGGGACAGCCACCTTGTTGCGACATGCTTCAGAATCTTGTGTGTCGGGGCATCACAGAGTTCTTGCAGTGCTTTCACTCCTTTGACGCGTTTACTACTTTTGTCCAAGTAGTAGTAAATATCGATGAGAAAGTCATCTAATTCAATGGGTAAGGCCTGAGCCGCCTTCTTGGCCGTATTGTGCATCATATGGCAAGGGCATCCCATGATGTAGCACTCTGGATTTTGTTTGTGGATATAAGCAGCGACTCCTTTGTGCTTGCCCACCATGACAGAGGCATTATCAGCACAAAAGGAAACACAATTTCCCCACGGAATTTTCCTGTCACTGAACTCATGATCAAGCAGTTTGAAAATGTTTTCTCCAGTGGAATCTTGTTTGCACGCAGGCAAACTTAGCAAACCTTGCTTCACAATCCCAGCACTGTTGTCATAGTACGAAATCAGGACAGGATATAGCTGGGCCTCACCACTGTCATTGCTACCGTCTGTAGCTAGGCTAAATGGAGCTAGTCTAGCAATATCGGCAATAGATGAAGCAGTAACATTTGACAACTCACCAATTATTGCTGAAGTTTTTGTTCTTGCACATCCATACTTTGAAGCAACTTTTGAATCTGGAAACATCTTTTGAAATAGAGGTCCAGCATGATCTGAGACTGATATGGGCAAGTTATGTTCCACAATAAATCCACTAAAGAGAAGTTCCGCTCGGGTAACATCCTCTTCCTCGCTTGTCCCTTGTTTGGTGAAATAATTCAGAAGTGTACCGGTACTCGTGCTCGAAGATCTCTCCTTTGCAATGTCTGTGTGCCGTTTGCTTCCAACGTGCTTCCGAATATCATCGCGACCTCCGTGCTCAACTGAAATATCAACACTGCATACTGTACAATACGCATGATGAATTCCTCTTTCAGACTTTCGAATACACGGGTATTGGAGACTGTATTCGGTCTTGCACTTCTGAGACCATTTCTTGGTCTTCGTAAGCTTCTTTTCTGCCATTTCGTAATCAACATCGAGGGCTTGAAGCATCGGTAACTTCGAAGTCGATGTTCCACAGCTGCAGCGCGACTCGTAGAACTCTAGCGGCTGTTAAACACCGCACGGTGGTCGCGACCGCCGGGCTGGTACGGGGCCCAGCTGCATGCAGTGAGCGTATCGCATGCATATACACTGTGCATACATACCGCATGCACTGTATTGCACACATACCGCATGCACTAAATCTCAGTGCATGATCGCATAAGCGAGATCCAGACCCAATGTTTCGCTTCTCCTCATTTGAATTTGCAATTTTTTACGTACAATTTGGTAGCAGCGAACGTTATGGAGTTACCACATGCTATACGTAGCAGACGATGCTTTTCATTCAATTCCCATACTAGTACATTCTGATTAGTGAACAGTGCAAAAATATCAAAATTTCGGGAGGATAAGGATAGTGATCGTAAGGGCGGGAGTTTGGGTGAATTTTCGGAAGCCTCCCGATGAAATCGGGAGGGTTGGCATTGCTGATATATACATACATACATATACACACACAAATATATATATATATATATATATATATATATATATATATATATATATATATATATATATATATATATATATATCTTCTTCTTCTTCTTTAGGCTGCTCCCGTGAGGGGTTGCCACAGCGGATCATCCGTATGATCCGCATAGTGATTTGGCACATGTTTTACGCCGGATGCCCTTCCTGACGCAACCCTGGTCGCCTCTTACGACACAGGGATAAGGTACACCTATTTTAACCGGGGTATACACCGGCCCAGTATACTGGTACTCATTTCGCCGACCTCGGAAGGATGACAGGCTGAGTCAACCCCCTGGTGTATTAATTGAGTGGCCCAACGGGGCTTGAACTCAGGACCTCTTGGATCCCAAGCCGCTGCCCTAACCACTGCGCCAACACCAGGCTCATATATATATATATATATATATATATATATATATATATATATATATATATATATATATATATATATATATATATATATATATATATATATATATATATATATATATATATATGTATACAGTAATCCCCCGCTATATCGCGGTTCACCTATCGCGCCCCCGCTTCATCGCGGTTTTTCCCTTGGAACCTAACTAATTTTTTCTGCGGATTCCCCCGGTATATCGCGGTAATAATATGTAAAATATAAATTATAACGCGTGGCGCTCGACCAGTCACACAACGCTACGTTTTTTCTCCAAGCCCCACGATGCCGCCCAAACGACCTGCACCTTCTAAGGCTTCTGGCAAGGAACCGAAGCGCCAGAGGAAGGTTTATATTCACTCGATATAAATAAAACCCAATCGTGTTTATACACGCCCAGCGTTTAATAATCACTCGATATAAATCAAACCCAATCGTGTTTACACACCACCCAGCGTTTAATAATTATCACTCGATATAAATCAAACCCAATCGTGTTTATACACCACGCTTATAAAAAAAATAGGCATTTTTTGGGGAGGCGTCCATTCATCGCGGATTTTCACTTCTCGCGGGGGGGGGGGGGGAGATGGTGGGGGGGGGGTTTGGAACGTAACCTCCACGATAAACAGGGATGACTGTATATACACATAGACACATATCTATCTATAATTCCAGCAATCTATGTGTGTCTGTCTGTCTATAACCGCTGTTTCTCGACAACCACCGGCCCGATCTAATTGAAACTTGCCAGGTATATTTCTGGGGCCCTGTGGATGTGCCTTTTCAAGGTTTGATATTAATCGGACCAGTGGTTCCCAAGTTATGGCCATTTATTTACCAAACCAATGACAGGACACGGTGCTATGACATCACAATTGACATCACAATTCTTCTTCATTTGATATGATGTCACAATTGACGCTGGGGACCTGAGTACAGTATGTGCCTTTTCAAGGTTTGATATCGTTCTTCTTCATCCGTTTCGGCTGTTTCCCAAGTGTTTCCCAAGTTATGGCCATTTATTTCCCAAACTAATGACAGGACATGGTGCTATGACGTCACAATTGTCAATTAATTATCGACAACCACTGGTCTGATCTAATTGAAACAATGCCCCAATCCAGTCGTCGTTTACGAGCGCGAAGGAACGAAGCTGCACGTCGTGCACGCGCAATGCAATCTAACGAAGCACGAGCTGCTCGCTTGACACGTGACGCTATGCGTGTGACAAGGCGTTATGCAGCTGAAACGGATGAAGAACGAGCTGCTCGCTTGACACGCGACGCTACGCGTGTGACAAGGCGTCGTGCAGCTGAAACGGATGAAGAACGAGCTGCTCGCTTGACACGCGACGCTACGCGCGTGACAAGGCGTCGTGCAGCTGAAACGGACGAAGAACAAGCTGCTCGCTTGGCAGACATCACTGAGCGCGAGGCAAGGCGTCGTGCAGAAGAAATCCCTCACCAGCGAGAAGACCGGCAAGTAAGGGATGCCCTGCGCCATCAGGTCCTACACCGTGCGAGACGAGAGCAGGCTCACCATGAGAACGCAACCTTGCTCGATACGATGATACCGATTTCTTCCGAGAGGAACTTCATGTTGAGTACAGGCACGAGTTGAGCAGGATCTCATTATTAAAATGCACTAAATGCTCACATTGTGATGCTTTTGTGTGGAACGAGGAGAGAAGAGGATTTTACTGCAACCACGGCAAGGTCGACCTTAAGCATGGTCCTACGAATCCAAAACCCGGTTCAATTCCATCACAACTTCCAGATGCTATTAAAAACCTTTTCCTTAACCAGGACTTTATGAAGCATGTGAAACAGTACAACAACGCGCTGGCAATGGCAAGTATCGGTGTCCGAGAGATAGGTATGCCTGGCTTCAATCCTGGAGTGCGCATACAAGGTAAGGTTTACCATTACATTGGTGCTCCTCTTGCCGATCTGGGTTGTACCCCACACTTTGCTCAGATCTACTTTCACGATCCAGCCCATGAGCTGGATTATCGTCGTGCCTACACCTCGAACAGTAGCCTGAATGAACAGTTTTTGCTAAGAGCACAACAGGCCATTCATGAGTGCAACCCATACGTCCAGCAATTCAAATCAGCCATTGAGTATGTGGTTCATAATGATAGTGCCAATGAACTGAAAATTGTGTTAACAGGTCGCATGCGGCGCAGAGACCTTCATCATGGTAACGTCAACCTTCCCTCACCAGACAGCGATGTGGCTGTCATTGCTCCAGGGGCAATGACAACAGCGCAGTTTGGAAGGCTGACAGTCAGTGTTCACCTCAGAGGAGGAGGTTTACAGACAATAGACGCCATGCCTCCAGCGTATGACCCACGATCATACATACTTCTGCTACCCTGCAGCTCACACTGAGTTGGCAGGGATACCACACTGAGTTGGCAGGGTACCACACTGAGTTGGCAGGGATAATGCCAACATCTTTCTACCGCTACCATCTCCAAGTACGTGATCCTACTCATCACTTCAATCTACTGCTTCATGGTGGAAAGTTGACACAGCAGTACGTATGCGACATGATGGTAAAAATTGAGTCATACCGTTTCAATTGGATTCACTGCAACCAGAAGTCAAATCAGGCAGAAAAGTATAAGATCATCGTTTATGCGTTGATCATCGTTTATGCGTTGATCATCGTTGATGTACGGGCACGCATGTATATATATACACACATATACGAGGTGTGTTCAAAAAGTATCCAACCTTAATTTTTCGTGCGTAAACAAATGAAGCGAGGGAGGCGTGGTTTGGTGCACGTATGTAGGCGATCCTAATCCGTATGCGTGAATATTTTCCCGCCTGCAGAAGCTGTCTGTCGCCAACAGACCGCCGATGAGTGAGGAAGGGTAAGTGAGCGCCGTCGGATTTTCGTTTTTGACAAAATGACGGATCACTGTGGTCTCATCACCAGTGATCACTGTGTTGAAGAAGTTGGGATCACTGTTCACAGTCTCCAGCATGTCCTGTGCGATCTTCAAACGGAGTTGTTTCTGCTCGATTGTTAGCAGCTTTGGCACGAACTTCGCTGAGATTCTCCTTAAGCCCAAATCCTCAGTCACAATGGAATGAACGTATCTCCAATGCTGACGCCCGCCTCGTCTGCAAGTTCTTTGATCTTGATTCGATGATCCTGCATCAGCAGGGTCCTCACTTGGTGAATGACGATCTCATTTCGGGATGTTGAGGGCCTACCAGAACGTGCTTCACTTTCCACTGATGTGCGACCATCTTTGAAGTGGTTGTACCACTCTTTTATCTGTGTGGTGCCTATTGCTTCGTTCCCGAAGGTCTGTTGAATCTTGCGGATCGTTTCCACTTGGGAATCGCCAAGCTTTACACAAAATTTGATGCAGTAGCGTTGTTCAAGTTTTTCCATCATTTTGTCAAAAACGAAAATCCGACGGCGCTCAATTACACGTCCTCACTCATCGGCGGTCTCTCGGCGACTGACAGCTTCAGCAGGTGGGAAAATATTCATGCATACGGATTAGGATCGCCTACATACGTGCACCAAACCACCCCTCCCTTGCTTCATTTGTTTACGCACGAAAAATTAAGGTTGGATACTTTTTGAACACACTTCGGACATATACATACACATACATATATATATATATATATATATATATATATATATATATATATATATATATATATACATATATATATATATATATATATATATATATACATACATATATATACATATATATATATATATAAATACATATATATACATACATATATATATATATAAATATATATACATACATATATATATATATATATATATATATATACATACATATATACATATATACATACATATATATACATACATATATATATACATACATATATATACATACATATATATATACATACATATATATACATACATATATATATATATATATATATATATATATATATATATATACACACACACATATATATATATACACACACACATATACATACATATTGTTACGGTTGTGGAAATTCGCATTACACCATAAAGGGTCCTCAGGTGAGATATATCGGTAAGTTCATGTGTAGTTAGCCCAAACCCGTTGTATAGAGGGAATATATGTGATCCATTCGGGCTGCGACGCTTCAGTTAGCCGTTTTTCTTTGGCTCGTGTTAATTTGGTGCAAGAACAACAACAAACATCGCCACAACCAACATCTCATGATCACGCCATTCACTACACAACGCCACCTTCCACAACTACGCTACCACATCTTCGCCACTTGCCATTCAACGAGCACCGTGTGGGCGCGTGCAAGAACAAAAACCAACAATTCCTGTGGGGTTTTCCCACCTAATTTCCCCGCCTGATGCTTCCACCTGAATCCCCCCCACCACGCTTGGTGTGAAGGGGAGGGGTGCGGCAGCTCGCTCCCGATTGGTGGATGCACGGCGTGAGGTGGTCGGAGTGGGGGCACGCCCTCCTTTGAGAGCTTTCTGGAAACGCCTCAAAGGGAGGTGGAGACAGAAATGCGGCGGGGAAACGGGGCGGAGCCGGCCCCTACAAAAGCCGTGGGCGAGGATGCTCTTGTTTCGTTCAAGCGATTGACAAAAGGCGTGGACGTAAAGGTCGACGAGAACGTCGTTCCCTTTCCTGTTCCCTTGTCCCTGAAAGAGAATTGTGGAGAGTTGTGGTGATCGTCCCTGGTCGGAGGTTCTGTTCGTTCATCCGAGCTGTCGAGCGAATATCCGAGCATCCGAGCTGTCGAGTGTACTTCCGGTCGCGCAATAAAGCGGAGTTGATGCTGGCACGCTTGCTTCCCGTGTTCCACTGCACCTCGTACACTCTAGTTGGCTGACGAGGATGGTTGAAAACGGACTTGTGCCCGTTTTCGGAGACGACTTCGAATTGTTTTCAGAACAATTGGGATGCTATTTCCACACAAATGATGTGGTCGACGAGAGCAAACAGAAGTCGATCTTGCTCGCTTCGCTTTCGGCAGAGCATTATCGACTACTGCGTGATTTGGTGGCGCCGGACAAGCTCCGTGATCACGGGCTGTCGTTTCAAAACATTGTGGAGAAGATGAAAGCACACATGGCGCCGGAGAGGTCATTATAGCTCGCTCGATACGAGCTTGATCGCCTCTCGAAAGGGGCAGAGGAACGCGTCGCTGATTTCGTGGCGCGGATTAAGCATTCTTCCGTGGCCTGCAAGTTCACGGCGGGGGAGCGTCCAGCGTGGCTCAGGGATCGTTTTATCGCTGGTTTACAAGATGCGAAGATGGTTTCAGCGGTTCTACGGCTGAAGGGTGAAGCCATTACATTCGACTTGGCGGTCAGCACGGCTACAGCGGTCGAGCAGACTCGCGGGGATGTTCGAGCCATCACCGGCCGCGCGGGGTCGCGAGCACCCCGGGACGCACGCTCGACCTTCGATGCGGGTCGGACGTCGCCGCGCGGCCGCATGTGCGGCAAATTGGCCCCGCGGACGTGTTCGGGATCCGGAGGTCGACACTTGCGCTGTGCGTGCCCGTATAAAGGCACCGTGTGTTTGAATTGTCACAAGGTGGGTCATCTGAAGCGTGTATGCCGTGGGGCGCTGGCCACCGTTAAGGTCATGGACGAGGATGTGCGAGGCGACCCAGGGCGGAACTGGCGGCCGTTGATGGGCCTGTTTTCAATTGGCCCGGCGGCGGCGCTCCCGATGACGGTGGAAGTCGAAGTGAACAAAACGCCGATCACGTTCCAGGTCGATACGGGAGCAGCTGTGTCGATCATCGGCGAACAGACCGCGCGTAGACTCAACGGCCTGAAGCTTATCAGGTCCAACCTCACGCTGTTCACGTACACCCGCCACGCTTCGGGTGTACGTCGTGCGGGGAAGGGGACCGTCTCTCCTCGGCCGAGATTGGCTGGCCTGCATCAGGCTAGACTGGGCCGCAGTTCACCTTCTGCAACCCGTGCCGAGCCAGTGGGAGGATCAGTTGGAGAAGATTTTTCAAAGACATCAAGGTTTGTTTTGCGACGACCTTGGGAAACTCAAGGGCATGGAGGCAAAACTCTTCCTGAAGGAGGGGGTGGTTCCTCGGTTTAGTAAACCACGTCCGGTGCCGTATGCCCTGCAGGACAAGGTCAAGGGTGAACTGGATAGGCTGGAGGCCTGTGGAGTGATCGAACGGGTGTCGTGCTCAGATTGGGCCACCCCGGTTGTCACGGTGCTGAAACAGAATGGAGACGTCCGATTGTGCGGGGATTTCAAATCCACGGTTAACCCGGGGCTCAGCGTGGAGCAATATCCACTGCCGTCAATCGATGAAATATATGCGCGATTGGCGGGGAGTCAATACTTCACGAAGCTAGACCTGCGTGATGCATATTTTCACCTGCCGATGGATCCTGGGAGTAGCGAGCTTTTGACAATCAACACGTGTGAAGGACTCTATCGATATACCCGACTCTGTTTTGGGATTGCTTCAGCCTCAGCTTTGTGGCAGAAAGCCATGGATCAGGTTTGCATTGGCCTGCCCGCTCAGACCTACCTGGACGATGTGCTCATTGCGGGGAAAACGGCGGACGAGCATCTTGCGAACATTGCCCAAGTGCTGACAAAGCTAGAAGCGTGCGGCCTGCGCTTGAACAGGGACAAGTGCGCGTTCTTCAAGCAGCGCTTGGAATACCTCGGGCACGTCATCACGCCGGAGGGGCTGTTGAAAGGTCCTCGGAAGGTGGAAGCGATTCAACACATGCCACCGCCTCGCGACAAGACGCAGCTGCGCTCGTTCATTGGTATGGCCCAGTATTACCAAAGGTTCGTGCGAGGGCTCAGCTCACAACTTGTGCCGTTAACACGGTTGCTCAGGAAGGACGTGCGCTGGGCTTGGGGGCCTGCATACCAGGCGTCGTTCGACCGCGTCAAGCGGCTGCTCATAGAGGATACGGTCCTCGTGCACTACGAGCCTGCGCGTCCGCTCCTATTGGCATGCGACAGCTCTGCATATGGCATCGGGGCAGTGCTCTCCCACAGGATGGACGATGGTTCCGAGCGGCCTGCTTGTTTTGCATCCCGGACCCTGTCCGCAGCAGAGCGTGGATATGCCCAGATCGAGCGCGAGGCTCTCAGCCTCGTCTGGGGTGTGCGGAGGTTTCATCAATACCTGCTGGGGCGGAATTTCACTTTGCAGACGGATCACAAACCGCTTCAATTCATCCTGAGACCCGAACGTGGGGTGCCGGTGGTCGCGGCCACGCGAATACAGTGGTGGTGTCTGTTTCTTGGTGCTTACGATTATGATATTCAGTTCCGAAGCACTGAGAAGCATGCTTACTGCGACAGGCTCTCACGCTTGCCGTGTGCGGAGGGTCCAGCTGCGTCTGAGTTGGCCGACCGGGTCGATGTGTTCGCGCTGGGCCAGGTCCAAAGCGGGCCGGTCACGGCCAGACAGGTCGCGGTGGAATCGGCTCGTGATCCGGTGCTCGCCCGTGTCGTCCAGGCGATTTCTACGGGGAATTGGAGCGATCTGCCTTCGACACCGGCATTTCAACCTTTCACGTCATGCGCATCGGAGCTGTCGTTGGTCCAACGGTGCGTTATGTGGGGAATGAGGACGGTGATTCCACCGAAGTTCAGGCAGCGGTGTTTGGAAGAACTGCATGTCAGTCACCTTGGCGTCGTGAAGACCAAGAGTCTTGCTCGTAGCCTGTTGTGGTGGCCGGGGTTGGACAAAGACACCGAGCAGTTGATTAAGTGTTGCGCCACGTGCCAAACAGATGCTGATAACCCGCGTCGAGCTTCGGGACTATGGCCTCCCCCAGACACAGCCTGGCAGAGGGTCCATGTAGATTTTGCGGGGCCGGTTAATGGCAAAATGTTTTTGATTGTAATCGATGCATTCTCTAAATGGCCGGAGGTTGTAGTAATGCAGCATACATCAGCAAACATTACAGTAGAGAAAATGCGGACGATCTTTGCTAATAAAGGGTTACCGGAGATCCTGGTCTCTGATAATGGTCCGCAGTTCATCGCGGGTGTATTTGATGGGTTCATGCGCCAAAATGGTATTCGACATCTAAGGTCCGCACCGTATCATCCTGAGACGAATGGGCAAGCTGAGTTGTTTGTTAAGATGTTGAAACGGGCTTTGCGCAGGGGGGGGGGGGGGTTGCACCTGTGCAGACGGTGGTTGATGTCTTTTTGCTCCATTACAGGAACGCGATTCATCCTGTCACGGGTGATTCTCCTGCCATTCGTCTCTATGGACGGGCATTGCGGTCCAGACTGGATTTACTGCAACCTGGAGGGTCGGGGAGTGGGGCGGTGTCGCGTCCGACGCGGCTGCGCGGCTTCGATGTGGGACAGCGGGTAATGGTGCGCGATTATTTCCACGGTTCCAAATGGGTGCCGGCTGTGGTCTCTGTGGTACTGTGGCCGGCGAATTGCATGGTGCGGACTCATGGTGGGGATGTGTGGATGCGGCACGTGGACCAAATGCATGATCGCTGTCCAGCGTCACCCCCCCCCCAAACCTCCCCGGGCCGAACGATGTGGGACCCCCACCTGTAATGTCGCCGGCGCCTGACGTTGTATCGCCAGGGCCGGATGTGCCGACACCGAGGGGGTCTTCGCCTGATGCTGTCCTACCTGGGGACGTCGGGCAGGCTGGTCGGCCGGGGGCGGTTGTTATTGCGGATGGCGTGAGTCCGGCGAGGGTGTCGCCTCGACCGAGCCGGGAGGCGTCTGAGCCTGGACTGTCTGGCGGCGCTGCCCGTTCGAGGCGGGTCACGGTGCGGCCGCGGTACTTGGAAGATTATGAGTGTTGATGGGTTTCAGGTGGTCATGTTATGATTGTCCTTTCATCATTGTTCATCGTGTGCTGTATCACGTGATTGGGTTTTCGTATATCATGCCTCGCCCGCTAGGGGTGGCAGGAGTGTACTTCCGGTCGCGCAATAAAGCGGAGTTGATGCTGGCATGCTTGTTTCCCGTGTTCCACTGCACCTCGTACACTCTAGTGGGCGAGAAGGCTCTTGGTTCGTTCAAGCGATTGACAAAAGGCGTGGACGTAAAGGTCGACGAGAACGTCGTTCCCTTTCCTGTTCCCTTGTCCCTGAAGGAGAATCGTGGAGAGTTGTGGTGATCGTCCCTGGTCGGAGGTTCTGTTCGTTCATCCGAGCTGTCGAGCGCACCACATGAGCGACGTGTGGCACAAGCTCGCGGACTACGCCGAAGGGACTCGGAGTTACGGTCGCCAAGGACTCGACGCGCTCAGGGAAGTCTCGACTTCCATTTCTTTTGGGTTTTGTGTAAATGTGTATGTGTGGTGCCAGTCTTGAAAAGTAGAACTGTTTAAGTGTTGTAATAATTATATTCGGTTGTAGCTCTGCATTGTGTCCTTGCTTTTATATGTGCATCACTGTATGGCTGTGAATACGTGCTTGTCTGCATGTGTGTAATAAAGTGTGCTTGTCTGATTGTTCCCCGTCTCGCTGCATCCTTTCCTTTGTTGAATCTCCATCTTGCATCACGGAAGGGATTAATAGTGGGTTTTAAAACACCCGATAATTAATAGGAACCGTCAAGGCCGACGATAAGTCCGCTCGGTTATCCCTGTAATATGGAACGAACCGCTTAAGCGGTTCGTGTCCGGAGTCGGCCTGTGGCGTGGTCCCATCCCTCAGCAGATTACCTGCGCGGATACTTAGGTATATCAACATTTGGCGATTCACCCTACTTCGCGCGGGTAGACTGCGGACTGGGTGGTGGTGGGGTTAAAACCCCACCCGTGACTGGTTTCTGGCGGTAGTCCCAGGAGGGTCACGACTGAATTGTCCATCCGGAAGGCAATGCGGTCGTGATTCGAGTTAGCGGCCGATCACACGCTGGAGGGCGCGAATTCATAACAATATATATATATATATATATATATATATATATATATATATATATATATATATATATATATATATATATATATATATATATATATATATATATATATATATATATATATATATATTGTTGCGGACCCGGCGTCGTGGGGGAACCATGAGGGAGGCTGTCTTTGCTTGAGAAGGCTTGCGGACCGCAAGCAGAATATCACCTGAGGGGGACTCTCTTTCCTGTTTGTTAAAAAACTTGGGGAGTAAAGATTACTCGGACTTTGGTCGATCTGTCGGTTGGCTGTGCTGTGTCGCTGAAATTACATATAGACATACATATATCCCTCGTGATGTCCCACCCCTTCTCTCCACCTCCTCCCCCCAGATAATTTAATTCGTCAAACTGATAAACTGGATTGATGTGATGCGGATGTAGTGCATCATGGACCAAATTGTCCTCCTCCTGTGTTAATGTTCCTTATATCACAGGCATTTGCAATTCTGCTTCCTCTGGCTATGTTAAACTATCCATTGCTCGAGTTGGCCTGGAGAATTGCTAAAATGGTTAAAGAACTGACTGGGGGCAGAGCATGGAGAGGAAGACATTTTTAGAGACTGGTCAGAGGAAGACGGATGAAGTAATTGGGATGAGTAAGGCCAGGCAGGAAAATAGAATTTCAGGAAGGGAAAAGTTAAATATATTCCATACCAATGCCAGAAGTTTAAATAATAAGATGGAAGAGCTTGAAGCCAAAGTAGATAGCGAGGAGTACGATATAGTTGCAGTGAGTGAGACATGGTTTAAAGGTCCCATGACACCCAAAAGTACTGAAATTGCATATATATGTATATGTAAGCCTAGTGTTGGCGCAGTGGTTAGGGCAGCGGCTTGGGATCCAAAAGGTCCTGAGTTCAAGCCCCGTTAGGCCACTGAATTAATACACCAGTGGGTTGACTCAGCCTGTCATCCTTCCGAGGTCGGCGAAATGAGTACCAGTATACTGGGCCAGTGTATACCCCGGTTAAAATAGGTGTACCATATCCCTGCGTCGTAAGAAGCGACCAGGGTTGCATCAGGAAGGGCATCCGGCGTAAAACATGTGCCAAATCACTATGCGGATCATACGGATGATCCACTGTGGCGACCCCTAACGGGAGCAGCCGAAAGAAGAAGATATATATATATATATATATATATATATATATATATATATATATATATATATATATATATATATATATATATATATATATATATATATATATATATATATATGCCCTATGGGAGTTTTCATCGTGATTTCAGATCTGACAATGTTTTTTCACAATACTCGTTCTGTAAAATGTAAAATAAAAAAAACAAACCTCTTTGGGAACGCCCCTAAAAATTCTGCCGAAATCTACTGAAAGGGGCGTAACCCACATGACGTCATCTCCAGAACGACAAAGGCTGCACATAAATTACTCGGGTTGGTGGTCTACGTGATTCTATTGGCTTCCTGTGTTTCCACATTTGATTGGTGGACTCAATCGCTTCATTCATTTGTGCTTTAATAAAATCAAACATTTGGTTTTGAATAATGGATGACATGGACTTTGATTTGTCTGGTAGCGACAGTGAGTGCGAGAGAAATGAAGGATTTTGGTCTTAATCAGATGGAGAATTGTCGGATAACGTAGTCGCGGGAGGTGAAGTTCAGGCAGCTGGAAATGCAATACGGCCTTACCAGTTCGAGCCCGAAGCAGGACAAGCAGAGGAAACTGGCGATGAAATGCCCGGCGTTCATGATGATCGGGAGGACATCGAAGAAAGACTTGGCAATAACAACTGGTTAGACAAAATCCTATTCGTAATTCAATCATGTAAATTCGACTTGCATACTGCTCGATATCAGAAATATTTTAGTGAGGTGACATGACCAGCGCAGCGCAGCGAACATGTTGCACCGCGGCGAATGAATTGCAAGCAAGGCCAGTGCATGTCATCGGCCGTATCTCTCCGCGCATAAAACTTAGCAATCTCGCTGTCCGGATACGATGAAAACTTGTGTGTAGAACACACCTTGTGACACAATTGTCTAGAGTCGTCTGATAAATCTGACGCTCTGTTGCATTTTTATTTATTTTATTCCTACTGTCGTCATGTAGCACCAGTAGGAAACAATGAAGAAAAGAGAATAATAAAAGAAAGCTACAGCACGTCAGATTTATCGGCCTAGTCGGACGGACGACGGATTTATCGGACTAGTCTAGACTCTAGTTGACAAGTACCTTGTATTAGCATGCACGCAATGTATAAGTCAATGTGTAAGATTCCCGAGGCTATGAGGCCGTGTAATAGGAGTATCGGGGATTTGAGGAAGCGTGAAGTGGGCATTTTGTCAGATATCCAAATGGACATTTATTGTCGTCATTATTTTTTTAAATCTTGGGTAGGCATGGGTATTCCTATATTGTTACTTGTTTGTAAGCTTCATTGCAAGGGTATACACAAGTCAACAAGAAGATTTCTTTTCTGTTGCAGTTTTCATTTCTTTGTGTAGGTCTGCTCATTATATTTGCACTATATCTATATATTTATATTTAATAATTGTACTTTACCTTTTAATTGCTGTAATATTTTGGGCAAATTACCATGTGCAGTCAGTATTAATTCCTTTACAGTATTGCAAAAAGTATATTCGTTTATGTGCCGGTGAAAACTGTATTATTCTGACCCACTTGTACAGTAACAAAATATACTCCTCATGTGCCTTTACAAAGCATGTTGCCTACCCGATACCTATGTCGATGTGTCAGAGAAGCAGGGACGTTCATTATCCAAAGCGAACCCTACCCTACCATGCATGCAGTTGACGTTTGTGAAAACGTTGAGATTTTAAAGAGCATATTGTTCTCGGTGTATAGATATTTTTTTCCTGCCACCAGAAACATGCTACATCACCAATAGTGTCTTGAATTATAAAATTCTGAAATGAATAAGTCTGAAGACGACGATGGTTCACGAGCGGTATTTGACGATGTAGATTGTTTCAGAAGTCAAGGATGAGGAAATGTGATAATGTTTGACCAAGTTATAAAAATGATCAACATGATGTGGTACGAGTGACAGGTTATTAGCTGCAAAATGTCGAAAACCTGGTTTCGTTCAACAACTTTAAAAATTTGACCTTTGCATAACCTTTAAAGGTCACAAAACGATGTTGTGGACATTAAAATAAGGAAACAGGATACGTGCTATAGCTTATTGGAGTTAGTTCGTCGAAGAAGGTCAAAAACCCGGTTTGATTCCCACAACTTTGAAGATTTGACCTTTGTGACCTTTAAAGGTCAAAGGTCAAGGATTATGACCTTTGGTGCAAAACTTCCTCTGGAACATTCCAGGAACAATATAACGTCATATAGGCTATATGGAATTTCGCACTCATCGGATTAATTAATTATCCATACTTTGATGAAATCAGCATAAAAACAAACTTGAAGGGGGCACCACGGGCAAGGTGTTCGAGATAGAGCAAAATGGTTTCAAGACTTTAGGTGGGGAATGACCTCAAGATTATGCATAAAAAATATTGTCATCCGAGCTCTCAAAGTTTGGGTGGTTGTATGATTTTTATGTCAAAATTCGAAATTTTCTAAGTTCGTGACCTTGTGACCTTGAGCTTGGGACGAAAATGAAAAATCGAGCTCCGTGTGGCTATGCAGGTGCCATGGGCTAACCAAATACTGAAACCCCTGTCAGATTCGACAAAACCCCTAGGAGAAGATGCAAATTGAAACCGGATACCCCCTAAAAACATGTTTTTTGGGCGTGGCTCCGCCCATAATGGGCGCACCACGCCATTTTCAGGAAAACACAACAAGATCATGATATAAACCTCCCACCAAAATTTTATCAGGATCGGATCAAAACCCACGGAGCTATGCTTGGGACACAGACAGACAGACAGACAGACAGACAGACACACAACAATAACGAATATAGTGGTCACTTATTTTTTTTGTGAAAATATTTTTTCGTGAACCAATTATGCTTGTTCCCTTATTAAAAAGTGATTCACATGCCAACTGCCTTGGTATAAGTGCATGTACAACAACAGTGCTGTTAGCTTGACTCCACTTGTAATTTATTTCTCATAACTTAGACGTAGCAATACTAACTAGACATTCATTCATCAGAAGACGATCAGTGATATAGCAAACATATGTGCACAATGCATTTGTATGTATTTTATACGGCGCGCGACGTCTAATCAATCCACTCTGTGCGAGTCGCGTTCTGGAGATAACGTCAACGGTCACGTGACGTGCGGCTCGCTGAACTCAACTTTTTTGAGGGGCGGGGCATAGCAAGTTGTGAAAAGCACTAGAAATGTTCGAAATATTGGTCTAATTATCCCATTGTTGATTTAAAAAAAGAAACATGGGTGATTTCTTCACGAGGAAGGTCAAGTTAATATATAAGTAACCAGAAAGTTTTGAGTGTCATGGTATCTTTAAGGAGGAGAGTAACTGGAGGACAGGATTAGAAGGCTACAAGGGGTATCGGTGTGATAGGAGGGGGAGAGTAGGAGGAGGAGTAGCAATCTGGGTAAAGGACAGCATTGTGTCAAGAGAAAGGGGTGAGATTAAGGAAGGAATAAATGTTGAGGATTCTGTGTGGGAAGAGATTAGAGATTGTTAAAACAGTAAGATACTGGAAGGATGTTTTTATAAGGTGCCGGGTGTGAAGGAAGAGGAGGAGGAAGGAGGAGGACATGAAGAATTCAAAAGGGCATGTGGAAAGGGAAGAGTATTGATTATGGGGGATTTTAACTTGCCAGGGATAAATTGGGTCGAGGAACAGGGAAAGGGCAGAGTGGATGAGGATTTCCTAGTTTTATTCCAAGATTGCTTTTTAACCCAGTTTGTAGATAAGCCCATGAGGGGGAGTGCAGTGTTCCACCTCCTTTTTAGTAACGATCTCAATATGGTGGAGGAGGTGGAGGTTGGGGAGCATTGAGGAGCAAGTGACCATAACATTGTGTGTGCAAAGATTCTGCAGAGAGGGTTAGCATTCAGGATAGTAGGGTAAGGCTATTAAATATCAGGAAGGCAAACTTTGAGGGTATGAGGAGAGAATTGGGTGATGTAGATTGGGAGATTCTAACAACAGGACAATCAGCATCAGAGAAATGGGAAACCTTCAAGGACCAAATGTGTAGAGTGCAGAGTAAGTACATTCCAATGAGGTGTAAAACTAGATGTCGAAAGAGACCAGGGTGGCTGAACAGTGAGATAAGGAATGCTATTAAGGAGAGGCAAAAGGCATTTATTAGGTTTAAAAGAACAGGACTGGAGTTAGATTTATATCACTATCACAGTAAACAGAGGCAAGTGAAGAAAATAACTCGGCAAGCCAAAAGAGAGGATGAGAAGGACATGGCTAAGAATATTAAATATAATAGCAAGGCTTTCTTTAAATATATCAGGGGAAAAGAACAGGTGAGGACCAGTGTGGGCCCATTGAGGAATAGCACCGGGAGAGTGGTTAGTGATGAAAGTGAGATGGCAGGCTTATTAAAACAGGTATTTTTCTTCAACTTTTACAGAAGAACAGTCAGGGAATTGCCAATGGCTGAGATAATCTATCGAGGAGGTGCGGAAGGGCTTTTACAGAAGATCCAGGTTGGAGTGGAGGAAGTAAAGGAACAGCTAGGTAATCTAAAAGAAGATAAGGCTCCGGGTCCAGATAATATGCACCCGAAATATTGAGGGAGGTGGCTGAGCAGGTAAGCGAGATGTTAACGGATATTTTCAATAGCTCACTGGAGTCAGGACAGGTACCGGAGGATTGGAGAGTAGCAAATGTAACACCATTATTTAAGAAAGGATCCAGAGAAAAATTGGAAAACTATAGACCTGTTAGTTGGACTTCAGTTGTGGGGAAGGTGTTGGAGACATTAATTAAGGACTGGATGAGGAACCATTTAAACAAATACAAACTAATTAAAGGTAGTCAGCATTGGTTTACCAAAGGTAGTCAGCATTGGTTTACCAAAGGTAGTTCCTGTTTAACAAATCTTTTAGAGTTCTGTGAAGCAGTGTCTGATTGGGTGGATGAGGGAAAGGCAGTGGACATAGTATATCTCGACTTTAAGAAGGCATTTGATAAGGCACCACATCGGAGGTTGTTAGCCAAAGTGAGGGCTTGTGGAATGGCTGGTCAGGTCGCTAATTGGATTGCAAACTGGCTTAGTGATCGGAAGCAAAGAGTGGCAGTGAGTGGGAGGATGTCTTTCTGAGAGGATGTAAGTAGTGTGGTATCTCAGGGATCAGTACTCGGACCATTGCTATGCAATATTTACATCAACGATTTGGATAATGGGGTAAAGAGTAAGCTTTCCAAATTTGTGGATGACACAAAGCTTGGAGGCAAGGTGGATAGCAGAGGGGGTGGTGTTCAGATACAGGAAAGTATTGATACTTGTATATATTGGGCAAAAGACTGGCAGATGGAATTTAACCTGAGCAAGTGTAAGGTGTTGGGGAAGGGAAAGAACAATGAAAATAGAGATTACAGGATGCAAGGGGTAATTTTGGAGCATGTCACACAGAAGGGTCTGGGGTGGTAATAGATATGGGAGGTAAGCAGGCAGCACAGTGCCAGGCAGTTACAGGTAAATCAAATAGGGTTTTAGGCTGTATAAGGAGGGGGATCAATTATAAATCAAAAGCGGTGGTGTTAGCATTGCACAGGAATTTAGTGAGGGCCACATCTAGAATATTGTGTGCAGTTTTGGTCACCACAGTTCTGGAAGGACATAGATGCCATTGAGAAGGTTCAGCGCAGGGCTACTAGAATGATTCCGGGCCTATAGCTTGACTCAGCTATGATGAGCAGCTGAAGGAGACAGGGCTTTATTCACTAGAAAGGAGGCGGTTGAGAGGAGATATGATGGAGATGTTTAAGATAATGAAATGTGTCGATAAAATAAGTGCAGATGAATTATTTAACAGAGTAGGTAGTGACAGAACCAGGGGCCATAGCCTGAGAGTAAAGAGGAGGAGAGTTAAGACGGTAGTAAGGCAGGGGACTTTCACTCAGAGAGTAGTTAATGCATGGAATGGTCTCCCTGGAAAGGTTGTGGCAGCAGAAAACGTAGATAAGTTTAAATCAGAATTAGATAGTTACCTGGAAGTTATGGAGATATAGGGGTATGGGGATGTTGATCGGACTTTTAGGTAGTTTGAGTATTGATGGGTGATTGTGTACGGAGTGCTGTTGGTGGGGGTCTTGTTAAGGGGGGTTGTGTGGTTGATGTGTGTTTTTAACCAAGCCCATGCCCTCTCTCCGAGGGGAAGAAAAGAACAAAAAAAAAATAAAAATAAAAAACCAAAAATTACAAGAACAACAACAAAAAAAGTAAAAATGAAAAAAAATACAATTTTTTTTTCCTTTCATTAATTAAAAACTTTTTTGGGGGGGGGGCATTTTCTTTGGATCTTGGGTTGGTGTGGTGTTTGCGCAGGCATGATGGGCTGAATGGCCTCCATCTGTGTTGGATTTCCTTCTTGTTGTTTCCTTGTTGTTGTCAGTGATGGTTGATAAGATTGAGAGAGAATTAAGAGGTCCAAGAGTCACCAGAGTACGAGCAAAACCAATCAGTTGAGAAGATTTAATTTACGTCCAATGCTTGGAATTGGTTCACAGGGCCAGCATTAGGGGCAGATGACCCAGGTGACCGCCTGGGGCACCGCGTTTGGTGGGCGTCGGCTACCTGGCTTGGGGTGCTCCTGTCACGAAGCTATACAAAGGAAATTTGATGCAAGAGGAGGCCATTCGGCCCATCATGCCTTGTACTACACCAACACTGGATTAAATAAATCTGTCAAACTCATGACTTAATTTCATTGGGGGGATGAGAAAAGTGTGGTCGGTTCAGGGATATCACAAGGGTGTTAAAAGTAAAATAAACTTTTTTTCTCTGGTTGGGGTGGGGAGGGTGGGGGGGGGGGTGAAGAGGTAGTTGGGCGAAGGCGTTTATAAAGTAAAGAATGTATAACACCGACCACACACTATTCCTTCATGAGATCCTCCAACAGGCATCACAATCAGCACAGAAACACACAATCACCCATCCATACACAAGCCTATACATCCTGCCAATATCCCTGTACCCCTCTATCTCCATAACTTCCAGGTACCCATCGAATTCCGAGTTAAACTTATCTACTGTTTCTGTTGCCACTACCTTTCCAGGGAGACCATTCCATGTATTAACTACTCTCTGAGTAAAATACCCCCTTGCCTTCCTACCGTCTTAACTCTCCTCTTCTTTACTCTCAGGCTCTGGCCCCTGGTCCTACCACTGTCTACTCTGCTGAATAATTCTTCTGCACTTATTTTGTCTACACCGTTCATTATCTTACAGGAGAACCCAAATGCTCAGACCACCTCAACGCCAATCTATCCCTTGATACACTACAACATAGATACCATGTGTCTCTTTCCAATTTCGAATTATAAAGTCGTTAAATTTGCGATTAAAGGTCGAAATCTTCTTCTTCTTCATATCATATGTGACGTCTCAACTGGAAGTAGACCGGCAGATTCATACTCTCTGTGGGTTACATCGGGGTACGTATGATTCAACTCAAACGGTGAATAATTTTCTTGGTGCTTGTGCAGTAAAACAAACCGAGATGGTTTCATGCTACACCAATGGCCAAAGGACCCTAAGTTTGCCAGAAATTGGACGAGGTTTGTCCGAAATACCCGAGTGTGGATCAGGCCTACAAAATGTTCGCTTTTGTGCTCGGAACATTTTACAGAGAACTGTAAATGAAACAACAGAAATGCCTAAATCTTGTGGTTATCTGCCATGACTGAGAGAGGATGCCATCCCCACGGTTAAGCAGAAGAAACAGCTGTTGCTCGAAAATATAACAGCATCTCTACCGAGCTACCAGCACATGTACATGGACGATTTGAGCGGTGAATCAAACACCTGTTGCCATTGCCTGGCAATTACCACAAGAGAACCAGAAAATAATTATCTATTATCAACACAAATTTCTACAAATCAAATAAACCACTATTTATAATGTAGAGAAAGCATGTATGTATCATCATCATCTACTCCTTCGAGAGGATTTCAGTGAGGTTGCTAAAAATTTCAGGATCCCCCCCCCCACTACCCCATCAGCCATCGCCCAAACAATATCCACCACCATCCCACACCCCATCTCCAACAAAGCACTACTCCCCCATCCACTGGAGAAGGACATCAACAGCTCACAGACATGACGGTGGGACACGGCATGGCCACAAATGGCATCCCGGGAAAGTATGAAACGGGACTATCCCATAATGTACAAGACACCTGGTCAGCCTGCGGCGGTGGGACAAAGCATTTGTCACCCATTTTGTCCACAGTGTTCCGAGTGTGTCGGGCGATAATGGGTATTTCTGCTCGAGTAATATAGAAACCGATTTATTAATCACTACAAAATCCCTCCCTTATAAACCATGAACTGTACGAAAAGCAAAACTTATCAAGCTACAGTTAACATGTGACCGGCGTTTTGATCTTTTTAACACTTCCATATTCACTTCCACCACCTTCCTCTGAATCGCTCACATCAGGCTTGAAACGCTTTGGCCCCACAATTCCCCCAAAAGTGTTTCCATCACCAATTTTGTCCCCAGTAGTTTCTTCAAAATCCCACAGATCAGTTTCAACATTCTGAGAACCTTTGGAGTCGCGAATGACGGTGGAATCGGTATCTGAATCCGAGCTTGACATGCACTGTTTCTCCATGTAAAGCCACCATTTGGATCAAGGTGAGTTCATAGTGTGACATCACTGGCAAAATCGAAAATCGACACTGCAGGGATTCTTTTCGACACTTTGTGATTCGCAAAAAAAAATTCAAATTTTTTTTTCCCTTTAAATTTTTCATGATTAATGATTTCAATGGTTTTCAGAAAAAAAAAAACTTTGGTGTTTGGATTCCCCTTTAAACATCTCTATCATGTACCCTCATAACCACCTCCTTTCCAATGCACAAAGCCCTGTCTCCTTCAGACTGGAAACACCGATCCCTTTGACCCAAAATTATTCCCACTACTTCCCTTAATGCAAAACTTTCCTCCCTTCACCATTCTTCCAACCATAGGTTGAGATCTGTCACTCTGCTCATAAATTCTATTCCATTTCCTAATCTTGGGAGAATAACAGAACATATCTCCATTGCTGTACCCTCACGACACCAGTCTTTACCACTTACTGCCCTCGCTACCCCCTCATAAAGTATTTAGAACTTGATTGAACACATGGTGAGAGGACGACAAAGATGTCACATGCCGGGGCGGCATCATTTGATCTCTGGTTGGCCCTGTTGGTTCATCTGCCGGCTACGGAGCACACACAACACGTTCGATCATCTCAGCTTGAAGCGGTGGTATTTTCTCAGCAGCAACTTTTCTGTCTCTCTTTCGACTTTTTTCTCGTTTTTCAGTCTGCAATTGTACTGTGCTGTTGAGATACTTTCGACACACTTCGAGCTGTTTTGCCTGGTCCTAGTGCAGCTCTTGCTCGCCGTTGGTATCCTCAAAGCTTTTTCACCTGTATCAACGAGACTGTACCGTGATTCATTTGCACTGAAAGCTCTCAAGGGTTCCTTGACTGGACCCAGTGCACACTGCTGATGTCCCGTGGGCTTTTTCACTGCACCAAAGGCTCATTATTCACCATAGCAGTCCTGCAAGCAGCGTTGAAATGGTCTTTTATTCCCAGCCCTCTTTCCCCTCATGTTCTTCTGCTCTCAGAATCATCCTTTCAGGCCTGACTTGTTTTCTTATTTCCCCCCTCTTAATCCTTCCATCCCCATGTAATCATATTTCTTTCTCCATGTTATTTAGCTTCACCAGCCGGCCTTCAGCATCATTCGTGATTATCGTTGGATATTTATCATTCTATGTCATTTGGGTTTTATTATTGTATGCCTTCAATAAGTTATTGGTTTAAAATCATGGTCGTGTTATTTACTTGGTTGTGATGCAATGAGGCTCCAACGTAACTCAGTTGGGAAATATCCACTTGACCTGATTAGCGTCTGAGCTCGCATTATCAAGAGTTCCACCCATGGGGCATTACGAACGGTTGTTCAGATATGTGTGACAATCTCCTGCACATATTACACAAGAAAACTGAATGTTCAAAGAAACTTTTCGCACACTAGAAGGTCATGTGACCCCACCATGCTTGCGTCATATCTACATATTCCTTATCTATTTCCTTAGCTTCAGTTTATAAACCAAAATGATTAACAGACAAAACATCTTTAAATTGGCCACATACCATTACATATTCAGTAAATCTACTTTTTGTGTCTATATAGCCATGGTGCTGTAGCAGGGTGTACTCCAGTAAAACATATTAGGGATTGTTTTGTGTTCACACATTTTCCGATGGGAATCACAAGTAATAATTATTAACAGCACAACAGCGAAGTTCATGGACATTCTTTTTTTTTAGGCTTCTGTAGAGTGACATATTTACGTTAAAACAAATTTGCTCTTCGAACACAATAGCGAAGGCAAACAGTAGACAATCCAAAGAAAGGGCACAGGGAAAAGTGCGATGGGGTGGGTGGGTGGGTGTAAGGGGTGTGAAGAGGCCAGAGAATGATAAGCAACAGCAAGGAATGGCCTTGAAATTCCTTTGCACTGGACTACGAGAAGACTGTTGAACCAGTGAAGCAGTTTTCATGGGTAGGGATAAAAAGAAAAAACAAAAAACAGGGGGTGATAAAAAGGTTAAAGAAGAATATAGAAAAGTGAGGATTATAACTGTACCACAGGTACTGTGAGCAAGAGATGAAGAAATAAATGTTGAAAATATTTCAGATAATCCTTTTTTTTAAATTTTTTATAAATTTTGTTTAAGGGCAGCTTACATCTAAAGCTTGGTTTGCAGATGTGCAGACTACTCGACTGTGACTTAGCATAGCATTGTTAGACTGGTGGCTCACCCTCAGCTGGCGCAGTTTCACATCGTGATCAAACTCCGAGAAGTGTTCCAGTGTCGTGAGCTGCAGGTCCATTTGTGTAAGCCACACAACGAGGCTCTCACGAGTACACTCAAATTCTTCTCGCTGACTTACAAAGTACTGCACAGACAATGACAGTGGAAACAAAATCCAATGTATGGGTTATTTTCAAAAATGCTTCCCATCTTAATGAGTGGGTCCTGTCCCATCTGCTGGCATTTGTTGGTGGACATTAAAGACCCACGGTGTCCTTCATGAAGAGCACCCTGAACCCTGAACAAATTCCAAATTCCTGCTGTAACCAGCAGAGGGCATTATATCAGTGGAACACCCATGCCCTCAGCTTATTATAGTTTTGTGGACGAAGAAGATGCGAGTCATAATTCTTGGATGTTAACGAGCTCCAGCACTAAATGTGAGTGCATGGTCACCATTCATCCAATGATGATAACTACAGTACCTATAGAAAGTCTACAGCCCCTTTCAAAATTTTCACCTTTTGTTGCCTTATCGCCTGGAATTGAACTGCATTAAATCAGACTTTTCCCACCTTTATTTACACATCGTATCCCACAACTTCCAAGTGAAAAACAAGTTCCACAAATTTTAGAATATTAATAAAAATACAAAACTAGAATATCTTGGTTGGATAAGTGTCCGTTGGTATCACTGTACCATGATCCCTAACAGCTAACCCTAACAAACCCTTATAATAGCAATAGTAAATTAGCTCAGGTGTAACTAATAACCTTTAAAATCACACACCAAGTTAATTGGCCTCCACCTGTGTTAAATTTTAGTGATTCTGATTATTTCAGAATAAAATCAGCTGTTCCTGGAGGTTTCTTCTGATGAGTAGTGCATTTCACAGCAAAGACTCAATCATGAGCCCCAAGGAGCTTTCAAAAGACCCCTGGGATCAAGTTGTGGAAAGGCACAGATCAGGAGATATGTATAAAAATATTTCAAAGGTCTTGACTATTACTTGGAGTACAGTCAAGACAATTATTAAGAAGTGAAAGATGTATGGCACCACAAAGACCCTGCCTAGATCAGGCCATCCCTCCAAACTGGATGACCAAACAAGGAGACTGATCAGAGAGGCCACCAAGTGTCCAATGGCAACTTTGAAAAAGTTACATACCTTTATGGCAAAGTCTAGTCACTGTGTATATGTGACGACAATATCCCAAGCACTCCACAAGTCTGGCCTGTACAGTAGGGTGGTAAGAAGGAAACCATTACTCAAAAAAGCCCACCTTGAGTCCCATTTGAGGTATGCAAAAAAACACTCCGAAGATGCTGAAGCCATGTAGTGTTGTCTGTTAATTTTATGTTGCACTTCCGGATATAAGCACCAAACTTGGCAGGTGGTTAGATATGATCATAATAAATAAATCTAGAAGGGGAGCCAATCGAAAAAAATGCCTTATTAGGTCATCTCTTCGAGCATGACCTAATAATATGGGTGTCAATGTCCTTCGATCCGTCCGTCCGTCCGTTCACAATGAAGTTGAAGCTGGAGATCTGGTCATTAGTGATCCTGGTAGAGGTCGATGAGACGTACACGATGATATGACTTTCAAGGTCACCGAAGGTCAAGGTCAAGGTCACAAGGCCTTTGAAGTTGCGAAAATGATGATTTTCAAATTCTATCTCCTCCGCCATTTCTCAAGCGATCTTGAATTTGATTGTGGCATATGAATGTATGGGACAATGTCTAAATTTGGTCAGGCCGGATTTTCGAATTTTGCTTTCGTTTTCTCGTCACGTGACTTCAAAGTTTGCAAAAACTGCCCTACCTTCAGGAGGCTATATATTCTCTACTGGGCATGGTAAAAGTTAGTGAATGGTGTCATTGCATAGCAGCTGACCTTGTCTTTCATGTCCATTCGAAAGAATACCGATATCTTCGAATACGTACACGTCACGTGACTTTGAATTTTGCGAAAACTGCTTCATGTAGTTGCAAAATGACGATTTTCAAAATCTATCTCCTCCTACATTTCTTAAGTTATCTTGAATTTGATTGTGGCATATGAATCTATGGGACAATATCTAGATTTGGTCGGGCCGGATTTTCGATATTCGCTTTCGTTTTCGCGTCACGTGACTTCAAAATTGGCCAAAATCCCTCCTGACCCAAGAACACTACACCCTAGTAACAGGAACTCATGCTTGTTTCTCGCAGAGATGACCGTCACTCCTGCACGGGTGTATTTTTTAAAAATGAATCTCACCATAAATTATGGGTGGGGTTCTCTCCTTTTTGTGGTGGAGGAATGGGGCACACCCTGAAAATGCTTCAGATTTCAATAAAGGAAGCGCACTTTCTCAAACAAAATGGAGGTCAAAAGTTTGTTTTTAAGCGGGATTTGAATGCAATCAAATGATTTTCGACGATTTGGATTCGATATTGATCCTGTTATGGAGGAAGATTCATCAAAGGTGAGTGATTTTATCTGTTGGACTAAAGAAAAAGTGATTATTTGAGAGCTTTTAGCCTAAATATGGCAAATTCATGCACGTTCATTTTCGATCGGTACACACGACACAGTACAGTCGTCCGATGCGATGTCAGTGGCATTTTTGATTGGGGGACTGCAGTGCCGCAGTGGATGATGGTGGTTGAGAATGGGGGACTGCGGTGGATGATGGTGGTTGGCTGGGGGACTGCAGTGGATGATGGTGGTTGGCTGGGGCACTGCTGTGGATAATGGTGGTTGGCTGGGGGACTGCGGTGGATGATGGTGGTTGGCTGGGGGACTGCGGTGAATGCTGGTGGTTGGGTGGGGGACTGCGGTGGATGATGGTGGTAGAAAGGGGACTGAGGTGGATGGTGGTTGTATTACAAGCCAGTATCTAGGTCACATGTGATGATCCCAGATGACCTGATGTGGCGCCAAACGATTACGGTTGGACAAAGGCTGGAGATTCGTGGCAACCCCTCTGGATAGAAAAGCTAACTGTATCCAAGGCCTGCCGTGAACTGATCTGGTGCGCGTGTAGAACTGAGTGTCGACACTGCAAATGCGTGAAAGCCTCGGTGAAGTGCATGCCACTGTGTGCCAAATGTCCTTGTCCAAAGTAGTGAGTGAGTAGGTTTCTCCAATTCCGTTCTTGTCATTGATCCCAGAGTCTCTAAATGTACAGTGAATATTGTGCATTAGGCTTATCTCAGGTAAATTTTCAAATCGCATTGATAATCGGTATATTTGGACCAGTTTGGAGGTATGATTTTTGACTTTTTGTCTCATTCAATGACTAGTCTCATTCAATTGAAGTCCACTGTTTTGGGCGCACACTTTTGTGTATGGCCTTGAAAATGTGTTTGACCTAGTTTTTGGACACATTTTCTATTTGGAATTTCCATTAAAAATATTTTGTGGCAATTTTCCGAAAAAGGTATCCTACATATCACAAAGGAACCTGTTTTGTATGGAAGGATTTACTTAAACTGAGTAAATTCCGAGTGAACCAAAAATGTTCGGTTAGTGTGTTAACCGCAAGATTAGTTCATTTCATGTTATTTTTTTTATGGTAATAAGAGAATACATCGGGAAAAAATTACCCCCTTGTGGGGGTGACAGTCATCTCTATAATGTTTTTTACTATCATAATCAATGAACCGTTGCCAGATATCTCCTAAAATGACAGACTAGATAGGTTTTGAAAATGGCGAGTTTCACAACTTTCGTGACCTCGTGCCCTTGACCCTGACCTCGAAACCGGGAAAAATATGTCGTTGGCTATCACTCATTGACCTCTCACCTCTACCCACATACCAAATTTCATCAAGATCGGAAGTAAAAAGTTTTCTTTGTACCGGGAGGTGTTTTTGACCATCTTCCAGGTTACGTGGCGGCCAAACGGGATGGAAATTCAAAAATCTGTCCGGTTAGATACAAGATAATATTTTTTACTATCATAATCAATAAACAGTTGCCGAATATCTTGTAGAATGGCAGACTAGATAGGTTTTGAAAATGGTGATTTTTATAACTTACGTGACCTCGTGACCTTGACCCTGACCTTGAACCCAGACAAAAGTTATATTGTTGTGCAACACTCATCGACCTCTACCCACATACTAAGTTTCATCAAGATCGGAAAGAAAAATTGTTGACGGACGGACGTACGTACGGACGGACGTACGGACGGACATTTAGTCCGGCTTTATTAGGTCATCTCGGTAGAGATGACCTAAAAATGAGAAAAAAATGAGAAAAAAAGGAAAATAAAAAAGTGATTTCCCGAGTGATGATGTAATCCAGACTCATACATTTTACTGATTTTAAAAGGCCATTAGTGGATGATTAGTAAACCGCGTGTACCCATGGGGCAGTGTGGTTATGGAAAATTTGAACTGTGGAAGGATTTCATAGGAATTTAGTCAACACAATAGCATTTCAATTAAATTAATTCTTGTGGATACAGTACACAAATTACTGTAACTTGCCCATTTATCAACCAATTTTCAAATTTTTGGTGCCTATTTACACGGAAAGACATGTTCTGTAACGCGACTATAATTTCTCCATTATATCGTTCAGTCGGATTTTGAATGTCGCCTCGCGTCCTGATATGGCGAGTTTTGCAGACATCTTGGAAAATGGCGGCCAAGAGGTCATCTGAGGTCAGTTTCAGTGTCATATTCGGAATCCTCGAGCTCGATTTAGTGGGGTTTGACCTAATCAGAAATATGATTTTCATTCATTTGTGTGAGTTATGATGGTTCAAAAGTGAGTTTGGTGGCCATCTTGGAAAATGGCAATTTTTTGATTGGCTCCCCTTCTCGATTTATTTATTATGATCATATCTCACCACCTGCCAAGTTTGGTGCTTATATCCGGAAGTGCACAATATTATGTTAATAGCGATCTAACGGACCTCACTAATGTGGCAAAAAGTTTTTTGGTCTGACGAAACCAAGATGGAACGTTTTGGCCTAAATGCAAAACGTTACATTTGGTGCAAAGCCAACACAGGACATCACCCAAAGAACACCATCCCTACTGTAAAGCATGGTGGTGGCAGCATCATGTTACGGGGATGTTTCTCATCAGCAGGGACCGGAGTACTTGGCAGGATAGAAGGGAAAATGGATGGATCAAAATACAGAAAAATCCTAGAGGAAAACCTGATGCGCTCCACAAGAAAGCTGAAATTGGGACAGAAGTTCACCTTTCAGCATGACACCAACCCAAAACACACAGCCAAAGCTACACTGGAGTGGCTAAGGAACAAAACGATAAATGTCCTTGAGTGGCCCAGTCAGAGCCCCGACCTAAATCCAATTGAAAATCTGTGGCATGACTTGACAATTGCTGCCCATAAATGCTCCCCACACAACTTGACTGAGCTTGAACAGTTCTGTCCAGAAGAATGGGCAAATATTGGCCAATCAAGGTGTGCAAAGTTGGTGCAAGGTGTGTACAAGGTGTGCAAACCTATCCCAACAGACTCACAGCTGTAATTAATGTCCAAGGTGCTTCCACCAAGTATTAACTCGGGGGGGGGGGGAAGGGTTGGACACTTATCCAACCAAGACATTCTAGTTTTGTATTTTTAATTCATTTTTCGAAATTTGTAGAATTTGTTTTTCATTTGGAAGTTGTGGGTTACGATGTGTAAGTAAAGGTGGGAAAAGTCTGATTTAATGCGATTTAATTACAGGCTATAAGGCAACAAAAGGTGAAAAATTTGAAAGGGAGTGTAGCCTTTCTCCAGGCATTGTAAGTGGAGATGAGAGGTTGTACCAATATCTATTGATAAAGTTTCACACAAAAATTGTTTAGCACTTGTACTCTTCTTTCAATGCATAAGAGTATAACTTATTTATTGGATCTCAAGCCTTGGTTTAGTGTAGCCTTTTATAAACCCATTCAGTCTTCCTCTCATTATGAAACCTGGAAAAGTGAATTCACCAGATCTTCCCAGGTTGTAAGTTTATTAAGCCTCCCCATATCCCTATAAGATAGGGAAGACATTTCTAAAATAAGTAATATAATAACCACTCCTTTCACACCATGAGGCGCATAGGGTTGCCGAGGCAGTTTCATTTGTCCAAGGAGTATTTACCTGGACAGGTCACCATTCCGATGCAGGACACTGAAATGGCTTATTACGCCAGTGAGTTGGTACTCATTTTGCCAACCTCGGAAGGATGACAGGCTGAGTCATCCCACCTGGTTTTATTTCAATGGAAACAGGGGCTCAAACTCAAAACCCTAAGATCTTAAGCCAGCCACCTTAACTGTTAAGCCAACACCAGGCATTGTTTCTTCATTAAAAACTTGATTCTTCAAACTCCGTGCATTGCCCTCACTCCCCCACACTCCTTGGAATACCTCTGGCTCTGGCTTCCCCACCACTCCCACCTCATGTTTATATGTGCTTTGTACCATCCATCAAACAGTGATGACTCGACTTACATCTTGCTCTCCAAAAACATGGACCAACTTCTATCCTCTCATCCCAACTTTCTCTTCCTCATATGTGGTGACTTCAATTGTCATCATGCCAGTTGGCTGGATGTGTGTACCCCTCTCACCTGCCATGGCACTTCAACAAAGGACTTCTGTGACTCATTGAGACTGACACAATCTGCCAACTTCCTGACCCGGATCTCAACCAACGGTACTCCATCTCTACTGGATTTGGTTTTGACAAATTTCCCTGAAAATATCTGCTGTTCTTCCTCCGCTCCAATCGGTTCGTCTAACCACATGCTTGTCAAAGTAGATATCTCATTGTAAGTTGTGGGCGATCGCCAATGGTAAGCCGGGGGAAGCTTGCCCTTGGTGATCACTTTGTAATCACAGACATATAGTTTTTATTACTTTACAGATTATATTCAAACAGGCTTTGTACTGTGATAAATTACGAATGACAAAGCATTTCCAAATGCATTATAATACAAATGGACAAAAATGAGAAATGAAGTTCTGCCTTTTCACACTCATCATCAGTGCTACATTTGAACAGGGTTGTAAACTTGACCTTGACTTCATTATGTTATCTCAAATTTTATGTCAAGCCCAAAAGCACAAACAAAACCAATTTTCCATTCCAAATGTCCCCTTGTTTTTTTTGAGACCCTAATATTTATTGTCATACTTTTAAGGTCTCAAAAAATAATGAGAAATCATCTGAAAATGCAAAGCCCATCCGCTTTGTATTCAGACTTCTCCTCCTTCCATATGCTAAATGATACCTTTGACCTTTTGACCTTTTGACCAAATTATTAATTTGGCTTCTCCATATTCTCATATTGACGTTTTGTTGAAACTTTGATGACAAAAGCTCAAATGGTAAAAAAAAAACGTTATGGCCCGGACACAGACACAGACACAGACACACACACAGACACACAAACAGACACACAGACACACACACACACACAAAAGTCCCGTCTCCTGCTGCACGGGCTGGGCTAAAAAAAACAAAAAAACCGTGACACCACAACCAACGGACAAGTTTTTCTGCTAAATCTCATGCAAGTGAGGATAATTACAATCGCCTTTGGACTGTTCACATTTCGTTGAATATTACTTTGCGCATAAACTAAACAAAGTTTGAACATGATTTATTTTTCAAGAACAATTGAAAAAAAATTCCTCTCCTTATCAACCCCACTATTTTCCTCTGTTTGGAAATCAGACCTTCTTTGTTTGGAATAATAACTATATTTCTACAAAGCACATGAGATGAGCACAGTCATGTAGAGACTGGACTTGAAAAGCAGAGACGAATACCCCTTTCACACTTACACTGCTTACATACCATGGGGGAAAAAATTCTTACCCCACAGTTCTTTACCAAACAAACCATTTTCACTAACCCCTTGGTTTGCTTAACCTGGGACGAGCTTACCCAGGGTATTTCAGTGCATTGTCAGACTATATGTTTGTGATTATTGACTCGTGAATAGAGTTGGACCCACAATGCTTTGCTTTACAATGGCCACATTTGAAGTACGGTCAACATAGAAAATGATGCCGTTCCTGAACCTACGGTCGCCGTTTTTCTCTCGATATTTACGATTTCATGACGAAGGAGTATATCCATGCTCCAGGCAAAAATCGGCGACGCGGTCGATAGCTTCAAAGATGAAAAAGATTCAGAGCACTGTATGAGGCTTATGAAACCCAACAGCGGTTTGTTTTTGTATTTGTGTTGTCCCTGGGACAACATAGGAAACATGTCGACCGAGTGCCAGTAAACAATACTTCTGGCCTTTGACCACACAGTATTACATAAACCTTTACCCTACAAATAAATAAACCCCACTTATTTCACACTACATTGTGTACAGTGCTTCCTCCGAGATAACCCTGGTCCAGAGCAGGGTTTTAATCCCGGGGCATTGCTCCTAAATGTTTCAAAAAAAAAACAAAAAGTCGTTCCTAATCGTTCCTAAAAAAAAGAGTGTACCCTGAAAGCTCCAAATATGCAGAGGTAGTGATGGGGTAGAATCAGATTTATCTCCAACATTTTGTGTGAAGTGTGAAAGGGGTACAAGTTTACCCATTGTACCATGTCAATTTCAGGGTCATTGTGCCAAGATTCATGAGGAATGTAACAATCAAAATCAACGACTTGCAACTTAAGGGGGAAGTATGAACTGAAGGGATTGCAGACATTTGTCAATGAGAAAATAAATAAACAGGTTGCAGGTACCTACCCGTAGACGACGCTGCACAGCGGCAACACGACGCTGAAGCTCTTCCCATCGCTGGTTTCCACGGTGCACCATGTCACGCAGACGACAAGCAGAGTCGGTGCGGTTTTCACGTGCCAATCGCCGGTACTGTTTGTTGATGAGCTCCAACTGTGTTAGGCTCTCGTGCACTTGTCGCTGGAAGGCCTGTGAAGCAAACAGGGAGAACATGGCCAACCTCCCTCAGATAATTTGCATAATTTTCTACTTGCCCTTCCAGTACAAGCAGCCAATCAATTCTCACTGTAGTCCCAATATACTGTTAGAAATCATACTAAAATATGCAATTTGGTGTGTGTGTGTGTGTGTGTGTGTGTGTGTGTGTGTGTGTGTGTGTGTGTGTGTGTGTGTGTGTGTGTGTGTGTGTGTGTGTGCCCGTGCTTTTGATCATGATACATTCGGTCGTGACTCAACCAATCTCAGCCAAAATTGACAGGAAGACTAAGGGTCACATAATGGAGGTTATAGCTTGCAGAGGTTGTAATTGTCCATATGGCCCCCTCCCCAAGAGGGTTTTCTGCCTTGGACAAACGCCGTGTTAATGTGCACAAATAGGTTATCATGGCATTCCATGGGGCATCCCTACCGGAAGTAAAAAAGATTATAAACCACAAACACATATGATTACTTTTTTCAACAGTCGCTACTCCTATTTAATACTAAACTGAAAGGGAGAAAACCTGACGTTCTTGAGGCCTGAGCCTAGAACTATCGTAATCTAAATACCCCAGAAAGAACAATAACATGACCCTTCCTGCCGCTTCCATAGGGAGTGGGTGTACTAGTATTCAAAATGAAAATGTTCATGCCTTCTGAGGATCTTGGAGTTCTTCATCCAAAGTCCGGCGTGAAAGCATACCTCAAACTTCTTGAGTTCCTCCTTTGCTTCTGAGAAGAGTACGAGAGAGGAATTCGGAGAGGCTGCCGTACGTTCCGATGTGCTCAGCCAGTCCTCAAATCGAGTGTAGTCTCCTTGGAATTTCTGCCAAAGGCGCCAGGTATCCTCAATCCTGAGAAAAAGGCGTTTCGTGAGAAAGAGTAAGAGCTCAGCTTTCAATTCGTGCGTCACTGCTTCCTCTTTAAAAGTATTAAATTATTTAAAAAGCCACAATTTGTGTTATTGCACAATGTCTTATATGGACTTGTCTTCACACACTAGAAATAGCTTTATCCTGCACACAGAATTTTGATCATAAAAGGTTAACCTATGTAAATTCTAACTTGTGTAAAAGTGTAAATTCTGGTCTCAAAATTTGCACTGCAGTTAATATGTACACCCATTTTGTTTGGCTTCAACAAGCATTTAAAATTCCTCATAGCATTATTTTCCCTCCCACCCAACCCAAAGGCCTCCTTTTGCATATATTTGCTCTACGCACCGCAGCCTGCGTTCCATGGCCATAGAACAGATGTTCCTCCATCGTCGCTCCAGGCTGCGAGTCGCCTGCTGCACAGCGTCACATTCCGCCTCACTGGCACACGAGTCGCAGTCCCGCAAAAGCACCCCACAGACACTCAGAACCGATGCGACGCCCGCATTGTGCTCCTCAATGTCACGCTGCAGCTCCTGGTGTGGAACAAGTGGGAAAAACAAACGGCACCAGCAAGTTTGTGGTGACCACAATCGGACAATCGTTGTAAAGAGTTCATAGTCCCAGCTCAAGAGGATGTTGCACGTAATTGAGGAAATGGCTCGTGATGAACTACACATAGGCAATAAGGATTGGGTATGCTCAAAATACTGCTTCATGACCTGTGATCACTTCATCCAATATAAAATGTAACCACGTGACATTGAATAGATTTTGTTTCCTAAAATCACGCGATTGTTTGGTGAAGCCGTTTTCCTAAAAGAATGAAGAATGGACCTTGATATGCAATTTGACTACACCTTTTGAGTGCTGTAAGTTAACACTTGCCCTCTGGTTTACCTGGAAACCATCCTGCCTCACGAAACGTGATTGTTTAGCACTGGACTTTGGAACATGCTTTGACTATCGAGCCACGTTTATTCATACAAAATGAAAAATGAAACCAGAAAAACTTCATTCTTCAGATGGTTAAATATAGGTTACAATGACTGATGAAAACCAAAACCACCTGGAACAGTGGGACCAGGTAGATACACCCACATCGAAAGGTCACAACACACAATCTTGTTCTTTTATTATTAATTAACCAATGTTAAACAAAATTAAGTACATTATGGCTTACATCAGAAAACTAAAAAAAAAAATTTAATGCAAAGAAAATTTATATATATATATATATATATATATATATATATATATATATATATATATATATATATATATATATATATATATATATAAATCTCGAGTGCAAAAACAAGCAAAACAACAAAAAATATTCTTCAATTGCATATCAGTTATGAAATAGAGTGTAATCTCACTGTGAAGTTGTCAAGAGGTGCAGGTGGTGGTTTGGGGGTGGGGGTGTAAGGGAGTTGGGGATGGGGAGGGGGGGGAGCATTATTTTTCTTGCATAAAACTCTTAAATATATTCTGATTCTGATGTATCATACTCTACTCTGCAAAAGTAGTTTCTTGGCAAGGGTGATACTAGGTGGTTTGTCAATTGTCTTTCCAGCAGTAGTTATGGCAGGAATTTGTAACTTGTTCAGGGTGCCGGCGATAGCTCGCCGACTATTCGTGAAGGACACCGTCGGGATCTTTAACATCCACCAACTAATGCTAGCAGATGGGACGCCACGTTTCAGGTCCATCTGAGGGACGGCACACACATTGATGAATCACCCTGCTTGTGAATCTCCAGGATGATCGTCTATAGCTGGGCTGAGACGCGAACCAAGGATAGACAGCTTAAAGGTGAGTGTGCGTACCTCCAGGCCACCCTGCCAGCCTTTCAAAAACCCATTTACTGCTTTTATTGAGAGTGCAGTCAAGCAATTTCAACGAGAGCTACACCTAGCTGTGTGGTGTACCTGTACACACCCACTGAGTAAAACTATTAATTCACACACAAATCATGACTTCATCACTATCTTAGTCTGTATTTGTGTCACTGGAACAAGCCATGCTCTGCCTATCATGCGACACAACCAATATGGAAATGAGCTCCTGCTACCATCAAAACAACCCATGCTATAAAGTTGAAAAGCAACAGCAACTGCTGATTCCAGATGAAAGGAAGAAAAAAAAAATGAAAACAATGGAGATATACCTTTGAGGAGTTGTTGCTCAACTTCATAGTGTATGATCTTTGGATGAAGGACACAACACAGGCCTTGTACTGCAGCACTCTCCGTACTCTGGGCTCTCATGTAGCGGTGATGCCAGCGTGAACGCCGAACGGCCCAATGACAAACCTGATTTGGGTTAATAGCGCTCCACTACCCTCTTGCCTAACACCAGCTCCCTGCTAGGAGTGCTACATCAATTATCATAACAAGCACCTGATCCGTCCCTTACACCGCCCATTACAAACTCCGCCCTCCTCTCCGAAACGCACCATCCTGTGAGGAGGCTCCAACTCGACCCAAGGCTCCCATTATCTCAGCACAGCTGTCTTGCCAAGTACAGTGATACATACAAGCAAGTCCAACAAATGCAAGGGAAAAATGCCAGTTGGTGCAAAATTTAATTGAGAAAACATTCATTAAATCGAGTACAGTGTAACAAGCGCACGCACGCACACACACGCACACACACACACACACAATCATAGTATACCCTACTTTTAAAAAAAGAAGGAAAGCAAGACTTGCTGGTAATAATCCATGAATGGGAGGTTGAGCAATGAAGTCAATTTAAAAAAATCATGGCCTTGGCATACTAAATATATACTGTATCATTCTTGTGACGTTGCAATGTTCTCAGCAGTTTTGTGAACATCAGACACATGAACATGATCCAATAGCTCCCTCTGCTGGACTGCAGTTCAAATCAAGTACAGTATTCGGTTTGTGCCCGAACACGGAGTGAGGAAATGGCAGAGTCATCTCCCAGTCTTTTGATCTATACGCTTACCACTTTGTCTTTTGTTTGAACGCGCCTGTATCGCACTGCCTAAGGCGCCTTCACTGCAGTCATTGCTTTAACACCGACAGAGTAACCTCATGGGATAGGTTAGAAGTTCAAGGTGAGCAGTATTTCAGTGCTGCTAAGGCTCATATTATGGAATACAAGTTGTACCACCCAGCGGATCCTGATTAAGACAAATCACTGGAGACAAACAATCATATCCTAATACGTGATACATTGTGCCGTTTTGCAGCCATGCAAGAATCAAGCAGCATGTGCAGCTATTGATAGATTGTCTGCTGCTAAATGTGTCAAGACAAGGGAAAGGTGGATTAGCAAAGTGATTAAACTAGTCACATCACATGTTTGGTTTCGGCTGGCAGAATGGCCTTGAGGTACACACACACTAGTCTCTAATCAGTCCAGCATGCGTTCGACTCTCGGCCCAGCTATAAACCGTCATCGCGGTGTTTCACAGGCAGGGTGACTCATCAATGTGTGTGCCATCCCTCAGGTGGATGTCATACAGGCGTTTCGTCTGCCGGTATTCGTTGCTGGACGCTAAAGATTTCACGGTGTCCTTCACAAAGAGTAAGTGAGCTATCGCTGGCATCATGAACAGATCACAAATTCCTGTATTAATGACACAGCCGTGCCCCCAGCCAATGATGCTACCCAGCAGCATTGTGCTGCATAAGAAAGAAGAAGATGACATGTCTGGTTTCTCTCCACCTTTTTAGACTAGAAAATATAATTTGATGCGAATGCATCGATGGACATGCCGATAGATGTCAACCCACTAACATTTGATCTCAATTAAAGGTCACATGAAAAATTAAAGGCCACATGAGAGTGTGAGCGAGAAAAGAGAGACCAGTAAAAGAGACATCAGATGCTTCTAACTCGAGTTATGGTTTGCAAAATGATTTTCAAGGGGCACATGACCTTAGTCCTTTGACCTTTTGAAACTGAAATTGAACCAGTTCATCATTGTATTGCAGTCCATACTTAAGCAAAGGTTGGATGAAATCACTTGAGTAGTTCCCAAATTATCATGGTAACAAAAAAACCATTACGGAAGACACACGTAAGGATGGACGGACAGCCTGAAAACATAATACCTTCGGCTGTGGAGGCATAGAAAGAAATAAGTACGTAAATAAATAAACAAACAAGCAAAACAATTGCATTAGAATGAGGAGGGACATTGTTGAATGAGTGGAAGGACAATTGGTGAGAATAAAAATGGGAATGGTGCAGGTACAAAGAACTCAAACATTATTATTTTGGTCGTCCACAAATTACTGTTCCAAATTCAAATTGTAATTTAGAAAAATCATGAAATGGCATACAACAATGCAGTTTTGCTGCATGAAAAATAAAATTTCTCGAAGTTTTTATTATCTCTGCTCCCAAAGGTGGGTGGAGGTAATGTCTTCGCCCGTGTCTTTCTGTTTGTTTGTCTGTCTGTGCACAGGATATCTCAAAAAGTTCGGACAAAACTTCATGGACAGGTTGAGTGTGTGACAAGGAAGAAATATTTTGATTTTGGTGAAGATCTGGGTCAGAATCCGAGAATTTTAAAAGTGATTCTTCACCATTGAGAGAATGAGCCAAAAACGATATATAGCATGATATTTCAAAAAGTTGTGGATGGACTATGACAAAACTTGGTGGATGAGTTGGGTAGGTGACAAGAACAAGCCAATTTGATTTTGGTTCGGGTCCGAATCCACATCCGGCCTATCAGTGGAATACAAAATGTAAACTGTTCAGCCTGGTGGAGGTATGCACTCGACTGAGTGCCGTTCTAGTTTTTTTGAATTAGGAATGGTAATTTGTGGATACCCAGAGGCTATTTACGTACAGTGGTATGCAAAAATATTCACCCCCTGCAAAGTTCTCACATTTTGAGCTTATTTCATAATGCTCTCAAATACAAATGAAATATGGTCTTCACAAACTATTCCAAAGTGATATAGCTAAAAAGTTCAGATAAAATATGAATAAGCTAGATTAACAAAGAAAATCAGATGATTCTCAGTTGCATAAGTATTCAAAAGCCTTTGCCGAATGAACCCGAAATCACTTCAGGAGTAAATTATTTGTTTGAAAGGTTACAAAATGAGGGCAATAGATTTCACCTGAATGTAATCAGTGGTTTAACTTAAAAATTAAACTCCCCCACATATCTAAGGACTTTTGAGGTGGAACTCACTTGGTCAATGAACAAGGCAAACATGAAGACCAAGGAGCTTTCCAAAGAAGTCAGACATAAAGTGGTGGAGAAGCACCGTTCAGGAGAGGGTTACAAGAAGATTTCAACATCGCTCATTATCACTTTGAGTAAGGTGAAATCCATCATTGAGATAAAGCATCTTAATGATACTTTAGGCATGTGGAGAAATGTTTTGTGGTCAGACGAGACAAAAATTGAACTCTGGATAAATTCAAAGCATTACGTCTGGTGCAAGCCGAACACTGCACGCCACCCAGTCAACACCATCCCTGATGTGAAGCATGGTGGTGGCAGAATCATGTGATGTGGCTGATTTTCATCAGCAGAGACTGGCAAGTTTGTCAGGGTAGAAGGGACAATGGACGGTACAAAGTACAGGAGAATCCTTGATGAAAACCCGTTTGAGTCAGCCATGAACCTGCAACTGCGTAGGAGATTCACGTTTCAGGACAATGATCTGATGCACAAAGCTAAAGCCACAATGGAGTGGCTGAATAAGAAGAAAATAAATGTTCTTGAGTGGTCCAGTTAACCTCCTGACTTGAACCCAATTGAATATTTATGGCGAGACTTGAAGATTGCAGTCCATTGACAATCCCGATCAAACTTGGCAGAACGAGAGCAATTTTCACATGAAGAATGGGTAAAGATTTCACTGTGGTTTACAGTTATGACTCTGTGTAAAGTCTCTTTATTATGTCAGTTATGCCAGTTATGACTCTTTACACATCTCACTGTGTAAAGCTAGTAGAGACCGAGCCAAAATGACTCGTATCAGTCATTGCTGTAAAAGGTGTTTCCACCAAGCACTGACCTAAGGGGCTGAATACTTTTACAACCAATGAATTTTGATTTGTACACGTTTTTTGCAGGTATACCTGACAAGTAACCTTCTTCAACTATAACAGTGTTTAGTTTGATCTCTTCAGTTATTAATAAAAAAAGTTCACTTGGAAAAATTGTTTCTACACAATTCATAATTCATTTAAATATGGTATTATTGGGAGGGGGTGAATACTGTTCTTGTTCTGCGAAACCAGCACCCCTGCCCACCCCCCCCCCACCGAGGCAATGGCACATAACATATAGCGTTCCTGAGATAGTTATTTCATTAGTATTCATTTAAGATAGCCCTTCCCTTATGTGTAGTGGGTTTATGGGACGATATGCATTGCGAGGGCTTTCGGTAACGTTTTTCTTTGCATTCTTTACACTATTTTGCTGCACACATATACCTCTCCTTCCTTCACACATGCATGCACACGAAGGACCACAGCAACAGGGGCAGGTGATTTGCATACACACAGCATTTCCAATTCAAATATCCAACAGACGTTACACCTCAGACTTCACCAGACCCGAAAGCCTGGTGTTGACTTAGCGGCTAGGGTGGCTGGCTTAGGAAACTAGGGTCCTGAGTTTGAGCCCTGTTGGCTGCTGAATTAACACGAGGCGTGGTATACTCAGCCTGTCACCCTTCCGAAGTCAGCGAAATGAGTACCAGTGTACTGGAAGAGGGGCACAGCATTAGCGGCACAGCATTAGCGGCACAGCATTAGCGGCACAGCCGTGTTTCCAAGAAATGATAGCTATCCGGCAGCCAAGCTGCCATATGTAAGAACAGAACAGAACCAGACTCAAACCCCAACGTTACAACATTTCATACACCATCAAAATTCCTTTATAAAAATCACCACACCATTGGACTACAACCCAAGCTTACTTACCTTTTCCATTAACATCCACAACCACAATGCCTCAATCACCACAAACCACCACGCCATAACTCACTGCTAAGCTGTCACTACAAACACTTCAACCGCAGTCACCACCACCGACGACTACTCCCTTTCGGACCAACAGGGAACGGGCGGAGCACAGCGTACCATTACAGATACTCAGATGTAGACGTTCTGGTGTCTAACTTGGGGTGCGAACATGTGCGAGATTCCGTTCGACATCGTGTGGATAGTCCTAGCACTCTGCTCAATTACGGCGCTCATTGGGTGTCCGGCATGTGTTCGTGGCCGGAGAGCACAACCAAATACCTCAGCACGATGTTAATCTTGGAGATGGATCGCGTGGCAGAATGTGGAGTGACTGAGGCCATTTCCGCTGTCAAATCCTCGCATGGGTAGAGCTAGCGCCGGGCTAATCTTCCATAAACCACTGAGGGTGCTGGAAAACACCCATCGCTCCACCTGATCCACTCCCAAGTACCGCCCCCACCAGGGTATTATAAAGGAGCTCTCGGTTCTCTGGTGTAGCTCTCAGTTTTCAGCTGTGCATTCCTGGGGTCATGGTGCGGTGAACAACGGAGTGGGTGGGGCAGAGTGGAACTCAGCGGAACGGAGCCCATGGAACAGAGTGCGGAACAACTGAGGAAGCCAGACTGGGTGCAGTTTAGATAATACATGTGCAGACCTCTTTACACTTCATTTGAGGACTATCTTTTCACATCACATGTTCTTTGCTTTTTTTCCAACCCCCCCATGATCTACGTCTTTGCACTTTCTTCACTGCACTTCCCCGACGACACACCGTAGACATGTGCAGTTTTCCTCCCCCCGCTTCCCCCTCCTCAGCGACTGGGTTTACGTTGGTCCATTGACCACGCCTGGTAAAAAGAGGTCGCCAATGCCTCGTACTTTCTCTATCTGGACTTTCTAATTTACTCGGGGAATGGTTCTGATGGCACATGCTTTGTCAGCATAATTAAGATCGTAGAAGTTTTATGATTGGGGTAACTCTACACTCTCTCTCTCTTGTGTTTGTAAATAATTGCATTTCTTTTGCTGCACCTCACCAATTCTTGCTTTCCCCTGATGGAGAAATATTGCTGTAATAAACCTTTGCTTATTGCTCTACATACCTTTCCTCGCAATTGCTATAAATGAATTATTTGTTATTGTAATGAGCCCAGTTCATAGTGTCTTTTCCTCCATTGGTCCAGTGTAGTCTGCATGTAGTGTTAGCTGGGAAGTTCTACCCAACGGATTGACTCTACACATTAGCCGGTGCATACTTGGGAGCTCCGCTTGGCTGCACCTGATAAGGTAAGATAAGACAAGAATGTATCGAGGGCATGAGCTCCCCTTGATATCATCGTCCAAAAGTAAGGTAACCATGCGAAGTCGTGACACCCTGCCAGGATTGGCGGTGCCAATCGGCGTTCATTGTTGCTCAGCAATCCGCTGGAGCGTGGAGTTATCCGTGCTTGGTGGCCTCAGGACCGGGTGTTCGGGAGGAACTCGAGCGCTTCCCCTCGTGGTGAACCTCGAACCCCGGCCTGAAACAATACTTTTGCAGGCCATTGTAGTCGCAACAATGAAAATATGGCATCATTTATGAACACCCCCAAACCAACCCTCTTCATAAATTTCCCTTCTTCAACTCTTCTCTCCTCCCTCCTATGTCGATGTTTGTGGAAGAGCTTGAACATAGACTGGATCAAGATGTAACAAAACAAAATGAATAGGAGAAAATAGGGGTGATACACATCAATGATAGGATTGAGGAACAAAATAGGGGGAGATTTTGGAGAAATAAGTGATGTGGGGAAGAATGAGAGGTAGAGGAGGATGAATGGGGTAGACAAGATGGATACGCAAGGGGTGGACTATGTGGATCTTGTTAGTATTCACAACTAAAAGGTGATAAGAGTATTGTTACATGGAATCGGGGGTTTGGGGAAGGGGTGGGAGGGGGCAGGGGGATCCATAGCTAGATTGTGGTAAGAATTAGAATGGACCATGTGACCATGTAGCTTCTTCTTCTTCTTCTTCTTTCGGCTCGCTCCCCTTAGGGGTCGCCACAGCGGATCAACCGTCTCCATTTCGCTCTATCCTCCACATCTTCCATTGACACTCCAACCACCCGCATGTCCGCCCTCAACGTATCCATGAACCTCTTCTTTGGCCTTCCTCTTCTCCTCCTGCCTGGCGGCTCCATCTTCAACATCCTTCTCCCGATATACTCTGCTTCCCTCCTGTGCACATGTCCAAAC